>NW_008237239.1:6718453-6743193 GCF_000691975.1 Corvus brachyrhynchos | reverse complement strand
GAATGCCTTGAGGGCCTGGAGCAGCCTGGGAAACATATTACATTTTGATTAAAAAATATGTTTAAAAATGTGCAATGTACAATGAGCAATGAAAATGAACTACCAGATCCTAGCTATGGTAAGGAAAACAAAGATTGTGCCCCCAGCTATTCACCCACTAATTCTTTTATCAGCACAGTAGTCTATGGCTAATTTATAATGAACTTTGACAAAATACAGTACTAGTTATAGAATGCAAATAGTGAAAAGCACAACAAGCCAAAAAATATGTTTAAAGATACATTCAAAAAAATTTTTGATACCCATTTATAATCAAAAATTGAATAGAATTACATAGTAACTAGATAAGTAATATTTATCTTGTTCCCCGATGGTAGCCAAAAAGTAAGCAAGGAGTTAAATTTATTCAGTGAAATTCTGCCCTTTATTCACTACTACACATCTGACTTTAAATGCCAATGTGCAATTTTCCACCTTGGTGTGAATATGTCATTACTAAGTATTTCCATATTGAATGCATAGTATATGCAATTTTTTTTTTTTTTAGTTTTTATTACAAAAATATTAATTATTGGCTCACGAGAATTCTCATTATTTCAGTGGAAGCAGACATAGCTCTAAAATTGGAATCTTCCAGTCTTCCAAGTCCTTCTGGGTGAAACCTGCCAATCATGATTTTACACTGTATGTTCTGATTTTATTCTGCATGTCTACATGATGATTTGAAATGTCACACTGGCAACAGATTATCTGTCCCTTCCAATTTGTTCCCCAAAGCCCCATCATACCTTAGCACCTTCTTTTCCTGCAGCACCTGGGAGGCCTTGTTCACCTGGGGGACCAGGAGGACCTGGGTGACCTCTTTCACCAATTGGCCCCGTCTCACCAGTAGGACCCTAAGCACAAAAGTAAAACTTTAGTCACCTGAAGTTATTTAATGTCTTGCGGGGTGTGGGAGGAAGTGAAGAGGAGCAGATGCTCAATATCCAGCTGTTATGTTACCAAACACTATTACCTCTGGCTAGCATACATTCCTCACCTTCCCTCCAGGCAAAGCTGACTTACAAATATCTTTGTCCTATAAAATAAATCTTGCATTGCATTTTGCCTGAAGACATGTCTGTGCAGCTTCCGAAGAGTGAAATCCTGACCTTGTTCCTTAAGCACTGAAGCTTTAAAACACGGCATGTATGGGAGAAAGTTACAAAAAGGACATGGGAGAGAAATCCAGATACTATTGTCTTAAAACACTTCTGTACTGTTGTTTTTCTGAATAATAGGAATTGCAAGGTAGAAGAGTTGAAAGATCTCTCTGCAGATTCAAAAGTTCCACTGAGGGAATTAGCTAAAAAAGTTCCAAATGCTTAATTAAGTTGAAAATCAGTACGGTTAAATCAAATTCAATTTTGATAGTTTATCCCTCCACAATCTAAAAGTTACTGAAACTTTTTCTCTGGCAAGAAATTCGCAGATTGCATTGCTCTTTCTAAAATGTTTAATGGTAGAGAAATCTGTCTTCTTGACGTCTGTAAACCACCAATTTCATAATCACATTTAAAACTCCCAAAACAACAACAACAAACCAACAAAAAAGCCAACCCAAAACATAAAACAAAGTGGAAAGGCAACTCAAATATTTAATTTTTTTTTGTGGAATCATTGATGATTACTAAGTATATTATATAGTATTATATAATATATGATTATGCAACTTTAGTTGCAAAAGTTAATATAACCATTGATATGGTCCTTTTAATACAACAAAAGCAACTGCCTTATCCATAATTTAGCCATTAAATGTTGGTCTTATGAAGTTCACTATGAAATGAAATTATGTACCTGAGGGCCAACAACACCACCAGGACCAGGAGGACCAGTTTTTCCTTGAAAACCCTGTGAAATAATTATAGAATATTACATTATCCTGGACAAGTTATAGAAGAGCAAAATTCATATCTGTGCTGAAGAGGTGAATGAAAAATTCCATGTCACACATTCCTTCTCTTTAGGAAATAAAAAAGAGAAATCCTTTCTGCCTGTGTATGCTTAGAAATGAAATGCTGATTAATGTCTCTTCCATCTCTCAGTTCCAATCTCTCTGAGATGGTACAGCAGTAAAAATTGCCCTCAGTTTTGCAGATCTCTCTAGGAGACCTTGATTAGATGAGTTTGAATGCATAAGTGATGCAGCTAAAAGACAGTTGAAAATACACTTTTACATATGTATACTATGAACCATAAAGCCTGACATAAAAATGCTTTTTAAAGAAAGACACAGATGGAGGATTAAGGTGGGAGGACATGAAAGATAAAGTGGAGGTGAGACAAAAACAAAATGAAAAGAAATAAAGATCCAGGGAAGATGAAGGTTATATAGAAATGGTAAAAAAGGCAATATGAGTCCCACAAAAAGAATAGAAAGGAAATATTTTTGTTTTTTAGAATATGGGTAAATTTTACAGAATTTTCATTTTCTGATCAGTGGCCCCAGACTTCAGGCCAAAATTAGTCAATAAACTGAATGAGAATGTCACTTTATAATAGCACTGTTTAATTCATCTTTGAATTATGCTAAATTATTTCTTTCAAATACTGGAATAGTGTTAGTGCATTCCTGATGGATCACATTAGGATCCTACACAGTACTGCCTGCCTAACAGCCTGTGTCTGCCTCCTACTCTGCTCACCTGTGCAAAAACAAAGGGGTCATCTGGCTCCAGCTTTTTCAAATATTGGGTCCTTCTCAGCTTTCCTCTGGGCACAGTCTGACTGATAGTTGCCCTATTCCATCAGTTCCAGTTTAAGCTTTTCTACCTTCCTCAACCTGATTCTATTTTTTCTGCCAGCCAGATGTTACCATGGTTAATTTTGGCACATAACTGAGGCACTCTCTCAGACCTCTGAAACGATCCAGATTAAAAAAAAAAAAAAAAAAGAAAAAAAAAAGAAAAGAAAAAAAAGACAAAAGTATCCCTTTCTTCTGATAACAGAAAATCAGAACTGCTCCAGACGGAATCATTCTTGAGTCCCTTCCTTTACACAATCAAAGCTTCCTCTGTAAACCTGTTCTAAGGAAAGACAAAGAATGTTGAACATCACCCACTTACTGAAAGCACCTTGGGAAGACCTGCTATTCTGATTTTGCAGAATGCAGATCCTTTGTTTCTTGATGCTGAAGTTGCAGCCTCTTTTCCACTAATAGTTACTTCAGTTGCTGTCAACATATGCTTATTATTCCATAAACAAGCTGCAGAGTGCAGCCTGGGAATCTGACTCTCTAATTTGTTAAGCTTGACTATGTCTCTTATCCTAATTCCCTAATTGCTGAAATGCCCATATGCACCAATGAACTTTAATAAGATATGTGTCTAAATAAGAAACAGAATTCTTGATGCTGATCTATCAGTGAGTGCAATGAAAGTTTTCTCATTTATACATTATTTAAAAACCTGAAGTGGATATGTTCATCAGGAAAAGAAAGTCAACAAGCCTACTGATTGATTTAAAACCATCTGGTTTTCTACAAAAACACATACATGAGAACCCATGGGGGAAAAATATTTTTAAAATAATTTTGGCCCAACTTCACAAACACACAGAGCAGAAAACAATGCTAATGAAAAGCTGCATTTGATCCTAAGTTACTCAAGTTTTTTTATCAGTCTAACTCTACTAAACTCAGAGATACAAAATTAGAGAACCATAGCACTGACTGAATCCTGTGGGACCTCGTTCAAATTTCACACAGTAGCAGAGTCCATAGTTTCATTGCATTTTGAATATTTTGTTTCTAGTCATGACTGAAATCAAGAAATCAGATAATCAGAATGGCTGAGGTTGGAAGGGACCTCAGGAGTGATTTTGCCCAACTGCTCTGCTGAAGCAGGGCTGCTGAGAGCTGGTTGCTCAGGAATATATCCAGATGGAGACTCTGCAGCCTCTCTGTGACAGTGCTTGGTCACCCTCACACAGAGAAAGCATTTCTTGATGTTGAGATGGAACCTCTTGTGTTTCAGTTTATGCCCATTGCCTCTTCTCACTGGGCACCATGGAAAAGAGCCTGGCTCCATCTTCTTTACAGCTGCTGTCAGGTATTTCTGTACTTGGGTAAGACCTGAGCCTTCTCTAGGCTGAGCAGTCCTGGCTCCATCAGTCTTTATTCACAGCAGAGATGCTCCAGTCCCTTACTCATCTTAGTGGCCCTTTCCTGGCCACTCTCCAGTAGCTCTCTCTTGTCCTGAGGAGCCCAGAACTGGACACGATGCTCCTGGCCTCAGCAGGGCTGAACAGAAGGAAGAGATCCCTCTGCTGCAGCTCAGGATGCTCTCTGCTTTCTTTGCTGTACTGCCACATTACTGGCTCATGCTCAGATCAGTAAAACTAAAGGGAAAATAGTAACTTTTTAATTGCAAAATAAAGATTAGGTTTGAGCTTCCTGCATTGTAAACGATTACAATTGATTCTTATGGTACACAACACCAGTCTTTGCCTCTTTGCAAAGGAAAAGAACAAAGGAGTCAATCATGTTTCACACACAAAAAAGCCACTATCATTGCAAAACATTACAATGTCACAATCTACAGTACTAGCAGCAGAATATAGAGATTTTTAGAGGGATGTGTTACTCCAAGCTCTGTGCTCCTCCTTCCTGCAGTGGAAGTGACTCAGCAGTGACTAACAGATTTCCAGTGAAGCTGGAGCCTAAAACACATTCTACATGCTGAGAAAATTTCTCTTGAAATTAACTTATGGCTTTCTCTAGCTCTGAAAATTCCAAGTGAGAATTTTAATTTTATTTTATAGTGGAATATGAGTAAGGTTTTGGCGCTACAGAAATAGTGTGTTTTTCAAAGATAGTTCAATTAAAAGTATTACATAGTATTCTTTTTCATTTTGATGCCAGAAATTATTAATTGTGATTCTTAGAGGAGTTACATAGTTTAAAAATTTAATTTTAATTTAATAGATTCAATCATTCCTGATCCTACTTTCCAAAGGTCTTGGGCTCTCAGTTTTCTAGCTGCTTATCATCAATAAGATTTTTTTTATGTTACTATTTATGGTACATGGCATTCAGTGAGAAAAGTACTGCATAGTAATTGTCTGAAAAATCTTCATTTAAATTGAGATCTGGGTATTAATCTCTTTTACTTCTATTGACTATTTAATCTCAGTGTGATGTTACTAACTGGACATATCAAAGAATAACCACACACTTGTGTCATGGGAGCAAAATAAAGCTTTTTCATGCACAATCTACAAGAAAAGTACAGTTATATAAGCTCGTGGTGCCAGCCTCCTTCCCTTTTCCCTTGTTTCTTTGGTTTTGATCACATAATCATGACTTTAGGGCAACACTAACACAGTAGAGTACATTTACTTACAGTCTCCCCCCGCTGTCCTGGGTGCCCAGGCAAGCCATCTTTTCCAGGTGGACCCTGAAATTATAAAATACATAAATCAAACCATTTCTTAGCCATCCTCAAAAAAAGTGTGCAATCAGCTGTCAGAATCTCTGCTCTCTCTTTATTTCTAGACTACTCTTTGGTAAATCTTTACGGCTCCTATATTAGCTGGCTAGGATTTCAATAATATTTTTTCCTTGTGTCCTCCCTGATGTGTCTTAACAATTGCTTGGAGAATGACTGTTGTCAAATGCAAACATGTTCAAAATAGATTTCTGTAATTCAGAAATCATGGACAGTTCCTATACTTCCATTTTTCTTTGGTTTATGACTCAATTAACAAAAATCTAAGCATTACAGAAGTACTTGATGACATTTCAGGTTTTGGAATTGGAAATAAAATAAAAAATGCATGGGAGAAAAAAAAATTACAGGTGGTTTGTTGCTTTTGTACTGCACATGAGCAGAGGCACACCAGAAGAGCAGTAAAACTAGTTCAGGGGGCAGCTCAAATGTGCCATTACTTCTATACATTTCTGCTATTAATGAATGCCTCCTTCCTCTTCATTTTTCCTCAGTGAATCAATCATTCAAAGGAAATATACAGTAGCAAAGTAGTGTTTTGCATGAACTCAGTGTGTCACCTGGTCACTGGCAGGACATACCAGACTTGCAGTTTGGTGCATCACTCTGAATGTCTTAAGAGCTGCAACAAAGGCTCAACAAGAATATTTGTAATCTATACATAACCCATCCCTTACATAAATTTTCAAGTATTCCCTTCAGAAGCACTCTATAAAAATTACCATTCCTGTTGTTGCACATCCTTAATAAAAGAGATACTTACTGGAGGTCCCTTCGGTCCGGGGAATCCAACAGGTCCCTGGGGCCCTTGCGGTCCCTGGATTGAAGGCAACCAAACAAGTAAAGTTTTACTCAAGCTGCCTTGATGCTGGATTGAAAATTTTGTTTCAATTATGAGATATAGGAACTCTGCAGATAATGTCTGGATTTAAGCATGAAGCCTCAGCTACACTGACATAAATATTGGTAGCAACAATTCACATGCGTAGACACTGGAGGGATTTCCTGAAAGCAATAGTGCTTGTGTAGAAATGCAGTAAAAAAATGAGGAAAACTACTTACATCAAATATGTTTGCATCTTACCCCTAAAACTGTGCATAATAAAGTAGGAACCAACTATGAGTTAGAAGCACTGTTCTTCTATGTTGCATAAACCAGGAGATTTAGTTAATAGTTTGGTCATCTTTTTAACTTTCAGTCAAATATTCATCTTTAGCAATTCCTAAACCCTGATAATATTTCAAACCAGTGCAACAGTACAAAATTCCAAATAGAATAAACTTTTCAGCATTACCAAGGATTAAATACAGCATTTTTGCTATTACAAAAAATAGTTGAAAAATCCCATGATATATGAATATTTTATTTTTATATTTTTGTATACATACAGATATATGGAGAGAGAAAATTTTCATGCAGCATGGTTTTAGAAATTTAGCTAAAGATGATCAATTGACAGTGCATTGTGCACACGTGTATGTGCATGTATGTTCACATGTAAATATCTATGCACATAGATATTTACACAGCTTACATGACTTTTTCTGAAACTGTTATAAAAAAAAACAAAACAGAGGCCAGCTTTTAAAATTTACTGTTGATGTGCTGAAAGGTGCTATGTCAGCTTATGCAAATAATTTTTGCTCTTTACTTTTTAGTGCACTAAGTGAAACCTTAACAGTCATTCATTTTACATGGTTCCACAGCTAAGTACCCATGTCATATAGTGCAAGACTTTATCCTGCTCTATTTGGTATTTCATGTGTGGGTTTGCCACGACATCAGCTGTCCAAATGTGTTAGGAATGTTGGTTTGATGCAAAAGACTTGAAGCAGGAGGCCACATCCCCCAAATTACTCTACCCTTTTGCTCCTCAGAGTTCCATAAGGCTCATTCCTTAGAGCCCAGGCTCACTTGCAGAGCACAGCTGCCTCCTGTAGTGGGCAAAGCAGTGTACCAGTGTAGCTGGGGGAGAGGGTCCCTTGTGCCCAGCCTGGGACAATTTGACCTTGAATAAATCTTATTCCAGGGCAGACTTCTATTATACTGAAATACTAAATCTGAATCAATTAAGAAGTGCTAGGCAAAGGGAGAAATCTTTGATCTTACTGCCCTATCCATATTTTTTTTTTCTTCTAAAAGAGGAGTAAATCTGTTTCTGAAATCTTCATAACACACAAATATGCTCCATATGAGGGTTTGGGTCTTTTTTCAATATGCCATGTCTGTGAACAAATGAAATTTCCTCATTTGTTTCTGGGCATAACATAAAGCTTAAAAAAAAGAGGAGGAGCTTTATAGAGGAAAACAAATAAAATTGACTCAGCTACTGTTCAAAATATCTGAATGAAATTGGTCACTCTCAGTAACTGGGTTATAGGAACACAACTCAAAGTTCTACATTTAAATGCACCTCCGTTCTCATAAATTTCTCCTGTTCTCACACTTTGAGGCTTTCTAAGGAAAAACCTTTACATTTTTCCTTTTATTCACAATATTGCTTGCAGGTTTCAAGTTAGTGGACTGATGTATTATTTGAGAAAAAGCACTAGAATACTAACAGTATGTTATCAAAATTACATTTTCATTTTTGTTATTAAATTTCATTTTATCAGTAGCTACAAAGAATAGATTATTTATTATTTTCATGTTTGGTAGGTGAAATAGTCTCAGAGGAGTAGAGATGACACTTATTTTTTGGCTGACACTCACCCCTATTGGGAAGCAAATAGATACCTCACACTTATATTACACAAGTGATGAGAGACACGGTGCTCCATGATTCTTCATCTCTTTGTTTTGTCAGTTTCTCTCCAGGGATGCCTTCATCTTGGGATTCATCTGCTCATTGTTTTAGTACCCCCACAACTTCTCTTCCTTGCAAACTCTTGGAGCTGTCAGCAAACTCCTCTTTCACAAGGATCTGCTATTCCCCTTCTGGCAGTCTGCCTCTGATTCTCCTCAGTGTAAAGCAACCTACATTTCCTTCTTGGTCTATGCCGAGTTCTCTCCATCCCACATCCTAGCTAATGTCAAAAAAAGTGACATTATAGAGCTGGGGAAAATGTACAAGGAACGCCCTCCTGAAGTGTAAGACTCCTAGAGAACACTGGGACCTTGGGGTGGATACTGGGAGAAGATCTTTAGGCTCCCTATATGGAAAAGGTTAGCAGTTTAATGAAATATGACTACAAAAGTAAAGTTTAAGCTTTGCAAAAATACTCTGGCAGAAAGCTCATCCACTTAAACCGACTTGGTTTTCAAGTGCTGCCATTACAAATATGATTTATTAATATCTTTTTCTATATACTGCTGTGCAATGAGTTGACTTTGAAAATTTTGTTTTAGAGAGAACAGTAGGATTTCTGAAGCATGCAGAAAATAGGTTGAAGGGAATTCTTAGGTGATCAGAACAAAAAAACTCTGTTGCTTCAACAAAAAATCTTCTGGAGGTGGCTGGAGTGTTTGCTAATCCAATAAACAGGCAGTAAACTGCAGTAGGTGAGGAATTCTGAAGAGCCTAAGCTGGTGAGCTCACCTGTAATTCACATGGATATATACAAAGTGCATGGATGTAACACAGTGTGTATGTACTCTCTGTCCTATATGTACAAAACTGAGCTACAGAGGGAAGAAGCTTTCAGCAAACTTCAGCCAGCCCATGCATAACTTTGTGAAAAGCTTCATTGGAACTGAGGTTTTGTTACCTCTGGTTACTCTGGTCAAAGTAGCACAGAGATATGAGAGGGAGAACTTAAAATAAAACAACCCTCCCACCCTCAATCACACTCCTATATAGTGGGAAAAACAACATGTACAAAGATAGCTTTCACAAACCCTTTCGCCTGGTGGGCCAGGAGGACCATCATTGCCTGAAGTGCCCTGGAAAGGAAAGACAATATGTTCAAGGATTTACATTTATTTAAAAGAAACAGCCTGCAGCCAATCTATACAGTGTGCTTGACAATTACCTTTGGACCTGGTTTACCAGTGGGACCTCTGGGACCTCTTGAGCCTCTTGGACCCTGTCAAATTAACACAGATGCACTTGATGATAAATACTGGATACTATAATCTAATAAAAATAATTCTTCACAGTATAGTGGAGGCAATTTAGACAGGAAAGCTTCTAAATTTCAAATCAAAAGGACTTACTGTTGGTCCTCGCTGTCCTCTGGGGCCTGGTTTGCCATGCAATCCCTGGAAAGAAAAGTTCACAGAAATCATCTTAGCAGGCACTCTATTTGTGAGATAAAGTGGAGGCAGAGAGCAGCTCCCTTAAGTTTAGATATTATTTTATCTTTAACTATCTACTTTGCATTTCAATTTACAGAATCGTGGTCCTTGATAAAATTGGTTATCTTTCTGAATTCTCTGGGACTTGTAGATAAATGCACTAAATTTGCCTGAGAATCAGATCTTGTCAGAGGCATTAGAATATTTTAAACTACATTAAAATAGTATTGAAGGTGGCACACAACAAGCAGAGTCCCTCTGCAGTAGTCTAAAGGACTTGGCATCATGAACAGCCTTAAAAACAAAGTTCCCAAGTTCCCGTGGACAGCTCCACAGGTTAATAGAGAAAAGAAAGGGCAAGCCTCTCTTCATTTATAACAGAAATGGGAACTGTAATACCTACCAAAATTACACACATTTGACAGAGATACAGAACAGAATACCAGCCTTTGATTTTTTGCTTTAATATTATCTCCTAATCATGCTCAAAGGGATTTTTTCTTTAGGCTGTGCACTGGAATTGCTGTGCATTGTAATGAATCTTAAGATTCAAGAGAGTATTTTTTAGCCAGAGAAAGGAAACTGATGGCTGGTACTTTCTAATCTCTGAAGTAAACAAACCAGCAACAAAATAATCATCAGAGATGTTTTAGCACAAAGCTTCCTTTTATTGAAAACCAATTAAATGCATACACCTGTTTTCTTGACAGGGTTCCCCCTCCCCCCCCTTTCCCCCTTTTTATTTTTACTGTTGGTTTTATTTCACTTATCAGAATAAAAATTATGTGTTGTTTTTGAAATGCTACTCAGCCTGTGATACTTTCAAGGACAGGGACCAACTTTCCCTAGGACCTGTATGTGTGGTAGCATAAAACACCATGATAACCCTTTTGGCAAGATAAACAATAATATCTGATTCCCATTGGAAAACCTGCACTTATGGGCTCATTGATGATCAGCATAACACTTCAGTATACCAGCAGTTTGATGGTATTAATTATGTGGTTAATACCCTAGCTGAACTTAAAGCTTTGTGAAGGCCTGAAAACAGATCAATATAGTAAGATTTTCATAATTTTAAGCCTGCTGTTTGATTCTATCATTTTGCCTTTTTTTCCCCAATCTGCTGTCTTTATTAGCAATTGTCTCATTTTTTCACAATGCAGATGAACTGAGCTTTTCTTTGTTTGCTTGTGCCTGTACATAACAACATATCTTTATCTTAGCTAAAATAATACAAGAACAATTTAAACCATACATAAATAATGCAAATGCTATTGGATTCCATGTATTTCATCTTAAAATAATGAATTTCTGCTTTTAGTAATAGATGTTACCTGCTTGACTTTATGTTGCTATCAGCTGTGAATTCTGACTAATCTCTTAATTTCACCATTTTTCTAACATATCCTGCTATGTTCAATTGAGCTTTAGAGACAACAGCACAGTGACCTTCTTTCTAATCTATTTTTAATTGTTGTAGTTTGAAGAACATGCATAAAACATTTTCCCTCACCTTGTTCAAGCAAACAAAGCCACAAAAGATGTAGTTTTAAATTTTTGTAATATATGTAACTGTACATGTTCTTCATCTTGCCTGGTATATTTTCCCTTTTTGAAGCTAAGCCTAAAAAAAAAACCCCTTGTGTCAAGCCAGAATATTTATGAAATACAAGTTGTATTTCCTTGAGGGTAAATTGCATGGTAGCAGAATTCATGGGATACAGGAAAATAGTTCTTGCCAACTCACTCAGCTATATTGTCCAAAAAACCCCCCCCCCAAACCCTTCAGCAAAGGTGATTTTTTTTCTCTTTTTCCAATTATATAATTATGGCAGTATGTGCAGCAAGAAAGTGTCCAAGTTCTTGTATATTTAGACTAATACCTTAAAGAATGGTAAATAGCACTGCAGTATCTCCTGTTTTACAGAAAGATAGAGGTCCATCTTGAATGTGAAAAGCCTGTTTTTATAGCTCTTTAGATAGTAACTTGGATCCTTAGGTTTCAGTGGCTTCCCCCAGTGCTGAATTTTAAAAGTTAATTAAGTGTTATGCAAGAATGAATTATCATACCCTTGCACCTTTCTCTCCATTGGCACCTGGAAATCCTGGGAAACCAGTTGAGCCCTATGTAAGAAATCAATGCAAATGTCAGAGGGTATCAATAGCAAAACAATGGCAGAGCCAACATTTGACACATAAAGCACAACTCCAAAGCCATGTACATTGTACATATCAAACTTGCAAGTGTGACAGCTGTACATAAACTTAAGAAATCTGTAAATAAACTTACCATAATGCTTCAAGTCCAGAAAGCATTAAAAAAAAATCAATGTATAGAATGGATATTACTTGTCATCTTATTGGACAATAAAATATTCATTAAATCTGCACCTTTTTTAAAAGTAGGAAAGTTGGAATAGTAACAGCCCACTAGAAATAACTGTATCATAATGAAGTCAAACAAAAAAGGCCTTGTTGCCTCACAGTAAAATAATTCTTTTAAAAAATAATTCCAAAAAGCGGTAAGGTTTTGCCACATCCTCTAGTCACTTTACTGAGCTGTAAATTAATCACTTCAAGTTCTTTATTCACTGTAAACCAAGCACTGGACAGTTTCATTTAACTGATCCATGCAACTCATACATAAGCAGAATGTATGAGATTATCTGACTTGAAACTTCTCCCAGCTCTACTCCTCCTCCTTTTTTCCTCCCCTTTCCTTCTGCTGACTGCTCAGTCTAAAGGAAGCAGTACTATTTTCTTCTTTGCTTCTGCCATACAGGTTTGGTGGGAGAGCAGACTTTTTACCTGCCGAGGAGGTGTGAATTTTTCATAAGGAACTTGGGATCAAAGAGGTGATAGACATGGTAAAATATACTTTTAAATGACTGGGGATGAAAATGAAGAGAGTGTTTGGTTTGGTCAGCCACTAAAATTTACTAGCCAGACTCCCTGCTGTCATAATGCACCTATGGCTGTGCAGCTTGCTATTAGCATTTTAGTGGCAAATAAAATGCATATAACAAAAACCTTAAATATAATTTCTTGGTGCTCCTCTTTGAAATGTTAGTAAATTTTTTTCTTTTTTTTTTTTCTCCTGTCCTTACTCCTGTTTTTCCTCTAATGAATCTTGTTTTACATAATCATTCCAATTATCCATAAAAGACTTAGGGGCAGTACAACTTCACTAACACAAGTTCTAATAAAACCCTAACTGATATTGACTGGTGGGAGAAAAGAAGTATTTTTCTTCCTTCCCTTTCCTTTTATATTCCTTTTCCTTTCAATTTCTTTCTTACTTCTTAATTCTTCACTAGTTATAACTTTATATAATAATAAAACTGAAACTTCTAGTCTGTGAAGCTCAATCATGTTCTTTAAAATTAAAAGGCTGGAAAAAACCCCAGATCAAATGGTGGGGCACTAATAGTCATGACTTGGTTGTAAATATCTTACATTTACAGTAGTTTTTGCAACTGTGCTAATCAAGAGGGACTTGATTGCAGAAAAAAAACCATAATGAAAATTATCAGCTAATGGCACTACTCTAAGACCAATTCATAGAAAAAAAAATGAAAAGCAAGTAAGTATCAACAAAAAGAATGATATCAACTTTCTTGACTATACTAGGACAAGATTTCCTTTGCTTTCCATAGCTAATATATTTTTCTCCTGCTTTTTTTTCTCACTCCCTTATGTTAATTTGAGCTGGTCTGTGACTCAGTTTCCAAAGAAGTCTCTAGTGAGTTATGTATTATAGCTGTCATTAGTCTTTCCTGGAATTTTAAGCAACAAATTAGAAGAGCAAATGGTGAACGCAGCTTGAGAACTGTTTTCAAGTTTAATGTGATAAAAATGTAGTGCAAGGAAATTATTGATCAAGTCTTTGTTGAAAAAAGAATCAATCAACTTTTATTTGGAATGTTACATCATTTTTGTTCTTTGAAGTGAATAATGTAAAACTCTTTTACCCTAGATTTTTCAAAAGACAATTCTAAAGCAGAACAAAGAGACTGAAATCTCAGACATTTTGAGTTAAGAAACTGAAGCAAAAACCCCTGTGTCTTTCAAGGTGAATAGTTTTCATGAATACTTTCCATAGATTGTTTCAGTGTTTTTCACTAATGCAGTGTTCAGTGAACAAGCATTCTTCAGATAGTCCATTCACTTGACAGAAAAGGGTCACAGTATAGGGTAGAATCAGAAAAACACTTTGTTTTGACAGTCAGGAAGTTTTATTTCATCCAAAACCCCCCATAATTTCAAATTTGGAAATAAAAATAGATCCAAAGTAGAGCAGAATTGAGGGTTTTACTGCAGGTTGATTGCTCAGATGTGTAGAAGGGGTAAGGGATTTTTTTACTTGTGATATTTACCTAGATGGGTCTTCTTTGAGAGGGTCTGGAGCTACAATGTCTCCCTAATGGTCTCCTCTACACAGTGAAATGTCTGTAGAACTATGCTTTTATTCCATTTTTTTTCTTTCTAGTCTCATAAAAGAGATCTTACAATTAATTTAGCATGCCCATTTCCTAAAGATGTGTTAGGATGAACTTAGTAGAAGCATGTTTCATAAAAATGTTATAAATCAGAAGCCCCCTGTGTGGTTTTCTATTGCAATCCAATATGGCTGAAGGATAGATATAGGCACATAAATTAACTAAGGATTGTATTTTGTCATGTTTGTCTTAAAAGAAACTAAAGAAAAACATGAGGAAAATGATAAAGTATGTTTTAAAGAAATATGGTTTATTCCATGGAAGAAGCAGTAATGACACAAAGAGAAGCCTTGTACCACACGGAAAATTCCCATCACTATCAGCATCCATGTAGTGGCCAGTTTAGTGGCCAATTTGGTGCCTATTCTCTTTCAAGCATATCAGCAATTCCTTTCTTTTCCGATTGTTTAGTGCATGCCAGTCTGATGCTGGCACAATACAACTCACAAGAACATGCTAAAGGGTAGAATATTAAGAGGAAAGATAGTGCTCCATAAAGAGCCTGACATACGGAATCCCACATTATTAAGGGTTTTACTTCAGGATATGATTGTCAAGAAAGAAAAGGAGAAAAATGGCCCTTTCTTTGATGTTCACACCGTACTTCCCCAAACACAGAAATGAAATAACTGCCACTGTGACCAGTATCAAAATACTCAATATACAGCTCATTTACAGCTCACCTTTGGACCTTGTCTTCCTGGATATCCTGGCAATCCAGGTACACCAAGCTTTCCCTGCAATGAGAAGGCAGTGGTAAATTTTACCGTATCCTCCTTAGTGGTTCAGCAAGCTTCTATACAAAACAATTTTTCCACAACATAGAGTGATGATACTCCATGGAATATAATATTAAATTAAATCAATTTCTCATTTTTATAATTAATCACCAGTGGGCTTAGTGCCCCAAACTTAAATAAAAATCCCACTCCAGTGAATGAATCCAGAGAAACCAATACCTCAAAGGTTTTTTTCTCCCATGATGTGCTGTGCAGTGCTATGTGGTTGAGATCATTAAGCAACTAATATTCTCTAAGAAATCAGGGTGTTAATAGGTTTAAGTGAGAAGAAATTATTTTTTAATTTATACTGTGTTGTGGCTGACTTTTCATGAATAGGAATTTGAAGAATCAATTTTTTTCTTGCATAGTTCTAAACCGAGACTACGTTAAATTACACCCCACTGATTGCTTGCTGACAATGGATTTGTCAACAAAAATTAACAACTTGCTGTATTCAGAAAAGACTGATCAGCACTGACATCAACCATTCCCAGAAATGAAATACAGTACCCTACACCATTGAGTTGGTCTCTTTAGACCTCTAGAGGATGAGTGATGGCTTGCCACTTTCAAAGGCAAGGGAAAGCAGTTTCAGACTTTGAAAGATCAGAAGTCTGGGGAAGAATTTCTCTATGTTCTAGAATATCAAGTTTTGGAGAAGATCTCAATGGAAAAGATGACTATAAAGTAAAGTATATAGTATCATATGATACTCTGCAGTAACCATAGATAACATAAAATAGGAAGGAGAGGGGAAGGAAATTTTCCCCAAAATGTCTGTTGGTAAAAAATACAGCACATAAACAAATATGTTGTGTATTTTCCTGTTCATGTGAGTGCAGGTGTCTGGTGAGACATTACTGAAGAACAGTACATTTACATTTATGAAACTAAGTATAATGCTGCCTGTTATTTGCCACCCTGAAATAAGCTACATGCATTGCAACGATTTAAATATTTTGCAGCATGACAGCACATCAAACTCTTGCCAAATTCAGTGAAAGTTTTGTCCCTGATTTTACAACTAAGCAAGCCCAGTTGCCTGGGTTGTGTGTGAATACAGACTTTTTTTTTATTATAAGCTCTTTTCAGATATGTTCCTCATTTTTTTGGCACCCTACTTGAGGTTTCATTAATTAAGCAAATCCATTTAGACCTACTTGGGAAATAGAGTTTTCTTATCATGGAATCAGATGAACATAGAGAATAAGAGACTACTGCAGTAATTTTATTACTTTCTTTACAAGAGTAATACCTTTGCATTAAATACAACATAGGAATGACAAGGGAACAAGACATTTATATCTGCTCTTACAGACTTTCCAAATATTGTGAGAAGATCTAAAAGTTCACAGTGACTATTCCAGTTTTTACACTAAAATAAATATCACAGGACCAACACCAAAGAATTCCTCTGTGACCTATGCCATTCTGTATCCATAGAATATCCACAGAAGATGTGTGACCCTTCCATTGGGCAAGAATTGCTGTAAATATTTGTAGAAAAGGGAAAACTGAGGGTCTAAAATTCCAAGGCCAAAAAATTCCAATAGTGTTATCAACACCAACAATTTTTTTCAAATATCTTCTGACAATTAAGGCTTCAGATTCTGGACTTGAGATACTGTGAGAGTTCCAAATATGTCACAGTGAAGAAGAAATGCTTGAAAACCTATATTCATAGTGAGTAATTTGAATAAGAACTAAAAATAACTCAGATTTGCATTTAAAAAATACCAACTATAAAAAAAATGTTTGGTTTGTTTTGATTTGGTTTATGTACCCTCTGTCCTATTTTTTTCAAGACAGAACTAGTACTGAAGATATAGTTCACCAAAAAAATTAAAGGGAAATATTTTCATCAGCATCTTCTCACTTTAGTGATATATAGCATATATGTTTTTAAACCATCATTTTTATTTTATTTTGTATTATCATACTTCTCCAGTTACTGAAATTACCACTACTGAAATCATCTTTTCTTTCTGATTATGCCACACAGTGAAATACAGTACCCACACACACATTTTTCAGCCTCCTTTCCATTCCTTATACCAAACTTTTTTGTTGAAACCAGGATTCTACAGAGCTTTGTACTTTGTGCTTGATCTCTCTTTTTTCACCATCCTTTTTTCAGTCCTCCCTTTTAACAACCCCTTTCCCTTTTGCCAACCCTCTTGTGGATTTTTATTCAGGAAATGTTTTCCATTTAAAACAATTTCCATGCCACAATTTGTTGTAATATGACTCAATATTAATTCACTCTTCAGCAGCACCTTTACCCTCGTTTGTGCCCAACTATTTTCTTTGCATTGTGTTTTCCACAGCTGGCATGCACTGTATGTAATTTGGGATAAGAATGCAGTTACCTTATGCACTGGTGAAGTACTACAATGCCTCTTTTTATACTTACAAGATAAGGATTCCCAATCCTTGATCAAATGGGAACTCCAGTGGTCTGCTGTACTAGTGTCACAAAAACTACTGTTAAGTAGCTAGAGATTTTGCAGACATGTTTTTAGTGATGGAGATTATGGGTTCCATCTATGCTGTGAGGCAATGACATGTTTATATTGATTTCTGGCTACTGACCTTTTCCCCAGCTGGACCAGCAGCACCTGGGTCCCCAGATGGACCCGCTCGACCTTTTGGACCTTCTGGGCCATCTTCTCCTCGTGGACCTGGCTGACCAATTTCTCCCTAAAATACATAAATACATCACCTTATAAATATGGAACAATTGCCTTCATGCAGATATTGGAAATTGGAAAGATTAACTACAATTACTTGAAAATATGTTTTCAGCAAATCTAAATAGAGAACAGAATCATAGAATAGTTTGGGTTAGAAGGAACATTTAAAGGTCATCCAGGCTTCCTGCAGTGCACAGGGACATCTCCAAATAGACCAGTAAGCCCTGTCCAATTTCCTAGTAAGAAAATATCACTACTAATGTTCGTTATATAAATGCAAATATATCTAAATTAGGCACTGAATGTTACTTTCAGAGAGTTAGAGGCTAGTTTTCTTGCTTGAAGACAGCTGCATTTGGAAACCATATTCTTGTTTTCCCTGTCCTAAATTTTTGAGAAGGCACCCTGGAAGTCCACAGAAAGAAAATTGTCTTTATCTAAGTACTTATGTGGATACCATCTTCACAGTTATTTATGTGTACAGACAACAGATACAGGCCAGGAGCCTCCTGTGAGAAACTTTTTCACAACCTCCACAACACTTCCTTATGAAAGGAAGTAATTGCCCATTGGGCTAAATAAACAACGTTTTGGCAGAGATTTGCAAGATGCTGGGTTGGTATGGAAACATCTTTATTCTAGATACATAACTTTTCCTCAGGCAAATACTGGAGATCTTGGAATCTGGAAAAGGAGATTCCCTAGGAAGAAGCTCAGTGAAAAGGATATTCAAGACTGACATATTCTTCCTCTTTATAACTGTGCCATTGTTGATTCACAAGAACCGTATCTCTGGCTCAGATTTGTGTATGCACTGGGAATAGAAATAATTTAAAATACTAGCCTTTATTTTATTTTTGGCTTAAATATATTTGTTCACTTCAGTGATCATTTCAAAATGATAACATTCAAACTTTTAAGAACATATGGGCCATGAATAAATGCTTACCCGGTCACCTTTAAGCCCCATGTCACCTTTAAATCCTGGAAAACCATCTTCACCCTAAAAAAGGCAGAAATGCATGTAAAGACATTAATATAGAGGAACTTTTTTCTTCCTGCAAAAAGGATAAGAAAATAGATTCACTACAGATTAAAATAACCTGCATAGATAAAGTGGGAACTTCAGACACCAGAAAATCTAACCTGGCTACTACTGCTTTATAGAAAATATACCAGTGTGCTACACCAAATGGACCATTCCAGATCTATGGAGCCTTTCCTAAATGATAAGTTTATTTATTTTGTTCTCTTGCAGTGCTTCCCCCCAGGTAATGGCAGCTGAATAGTTTCAGTAAAAAAAGGCCTGTGAACACTCCGTTAAAGCACTAAGAGAACAAACTATGAAACATCTTTGTGTAACCTTTGAAGGTATTCAGTAGAATTCACTGTCTTACTGAAATTTTGAGATCCATTTTAAGAGCACAGAAGTGTTGTGGACATTGTGCTAACCAGTATTCATTGATATACACAGATGTATATACACACATTTATTAAATGTATTTCTATACAAGTCCTGTATTTTGTCCAAGCAAGATATTTATCATCCAATAAGGCACAAGAAAAAGCGGGGTTTTTGAACTGTCCAGTCTCCATGGCTGTTAAACACACCCATTTTCAGCTTAAAATGGGCATGCAGACTAGACAAACTGCGGTTTGGGAACGCTTGAAAATGTACAGCAGCTCTTGGCATCTGAGCCAAGTTCTGAATCAAGGCTTTCTGGCAAGACTGAGTCTTCTGCTTTAGAAATATCTATAAATATCCATATACCTATTTATATATCTATATATGTCTATCTTAGCCAGCAGAGCCACAAGGGTGAATTTGCCTGTGGGGTCAGGAGGTTTGACTGATGGTGTCTGTGTGTCTCTTTTGAGTATTTGTGTGAAGGAAGTGTGAATTTAAACCAACCCTGGCTGCAGTTTCAGCCACCGCAGACCATCAGGAGTCAGCACAGATCGCAGTGGTTGGTGTTTGCTCTAGTAAGAGCTCTACACACAGAATTAATAGTATCAGGGGAAATAAGAGCTTTCTTCACATTCATATATATGGATCTGACTGGGGCTGTCCATCACTTCGGAAAAGCCAAAGACCTGGGCTTGAGCCTAGAAAACCATTGTACAATGCATATAAAAAATACAAATCTATCTTATGGCTCTGTCAAAACAGATAAAAACCAAAAAGTATTGGTACCACAAATCTCTCTGATGCACAAGCTTCTCAATAACCTCTCACAAGGGAGGGGATGTCTAATTCTCTACTTAAGGCCACTTTAGAGAGAAGTTACTTAAACTGGTGCAAAAGAGATTGAAAACCATTCTAATATTCACTTTGTACCAGTGTAAGTAACCATGGAGGTCTGTGGTGGCCGATTGCCCTGTGGTACAAGGGACAGAGAGAGCTCTTGGTAAGACAGTCTCTGGTGCCAAAGTGGTTATGGTGAGGGAGAGGAGCCTCTCCCAGGATGCCGTGTTTGGTTATGGTAATGGTAACCGGTTCTACTTCCCCGGTTGGCTCCTGGTGTTAGCCACACCCTTGTACTTAAGCCTGAGCTGTCATTTGCCTCTAGAACCCGTTAGAAGTTGTAGCAATAAACAGCTTTCTGTGGAACTCTACACAAGGACCCTTCTCAACTCCTTGCCGTCGGCTTAATGTTACTGAAGCCATCCCTGCGTCTGTGCGTTCATGCGTGTGAGCCACAGAGCCGAAAGGGACTCAGTAATAGAGGTCACTGATTTAGGAACTGGACTTGGTATGTCCTTAGGGAAAGGCAAAAATAAACTCACTGCTGTGAGATAAAGCACACTGCAGTGAAGGAGACAGAAGATGTTGCAGTGTAAAAAGGGAAAAGAATTAACTGCAGTCATATTTACCTTTTCACCTTTGGATCCCTTGAGTCCACGTACACCATCAGCACCCTAAAGGAAGAATATAAAGAATTACCCACATGCATACATTCAAAAGGGGTGAGAGAAGGAATCCAATAACTAAATCTTACCTTTACACCACGAGGTCCTGGATATCCAATTGGACCCTGAGGACCTGGAGGCCCCTAAAATGTATTGAAGCAAAGAACCTTTGTTTGTACAATTTTTGGTTATCAAGCAGTTCTCTTCAGAATCTAATCCTTATTCTTTCACTATAATGTATGAGGCAGCAAAATAACACTGGGCTGCCTGCCACTAAGAAAAGTTAAGGCATTACAAAGCACCATTCAATGTCACTATAAACTATTAATAGAATTTTGAACTTGGATCTAACTTGTATATTTGGGAAGCATCTATCCATAATATAAATTATCTGAAACAATGGTAATTGTAAAAAGAAACAAACAATCAGAAACAAACAAAAATATGCCAATTAGAAACCAGTGGTACGCTACTGGAGAAAATTTATATGCTGATTATGATGATGACACATGTCAAAAATAGAGACCAAAATAATGCAAATAATAAAAATCATGGTCTTAAAAAAAAAGAACAAAAAAGACATCCTGGTCTTTAAAAAAAAGAATAAAAAAGACATCCCAAGCCTGGAGGCTAAAAGGCTCATGGTGCTACCAATACTGACTGGTGCCTGGATTCTTTTGGTTACATTTTGCTGAGTATTTTAAAGATGCTCAACATGGATACTATGGAATCTGATGTTAGGGCCTAAAGAAACTGAGTTCTGTGAAGGGTGGAAGCAAGGAAGCCTGGAAACATGATACCTCTGTCTGAGGCTGAGCTGCTCTGGTGATTCTCCGATGTCTGAGATGGACAGATAACAAAATCTTTTACTAGTGGGGACATTGATAGGGTCTTTTTCCTGTCTCCAATGTGTCTTTTCACAAAACCTCTGGAATGTTAACATGTCTGAGAAACTGAACTTTCTATCAATTGGCTGAAATTGATCAGTAAATTCCAAAGACGTAAGAACAAACTGATATATGGCCACATGCCTGGACTTTTAAAACATAAATGCTGTGTGTAAGCTTTATTTTCTTAAGAAATCAGGATAAAATTTACAAGTTTTTACAGATAATAACACTTTTTGACAAATATAGTATGCTGATGTCAGTGGTGCTGTACTTTCTGAAATGTCCTATTAACTCACTCATCCTGCCATCCAGAATACCTTTTAGTATTGCCCCTGAAAACTGAAACTGAATTCGTGTGCTGTAAAGAGTGCTAGTCTGGATAAATAAGGGTCAATACTGAGTAAGCAGAACACTTTAAGGAGCCCCAAGGCCCTCCAGGGCTTTGTGAGGTAAAAAAAAAATACTTTACACTGACATTGAGTTGAAGATGACCCAAAAAATGCACGGTCTCTGCATGTATTTTTGCACCTTCAAAAAAGCAGGTTCCAAAGAATTTTTGTTGGTACTCCATACAATAGAATTGAAACCTCAAAATATCTGCAAGTTATTTGTATTATTATTAAATGTATGCAACTTTTCATTGCCACTCTGCCAACTTCAAGATGAAGTCAGGTTTTCTATTATCTTCTTAAACAGTTCCTGTAGCAGCAAATATGTCATAAAGACGAAAAACTACCAAAAGTTTTCTTGTAATCTATGTAAATAAATGGAAAAGTTTGAAAACTCACCAATGCACCTTTATCTCCAGACTGACCCTCTTTGCCAGGATGACCCTGATTTAAGAGAAATGTATCTGATTTGAAAAGCAATCATTTTTAAGGAGTGACATTTTATTATAAAAACACAATTATTTAAACATTTGAATTTCAGGTCATTAATCACATTTCTTCTGTATTAGAACAGACACAATTTTGAAGAAAGGCTTTGCTTTCAATACCAATTTAATTTACATAACAAAGGAAAAGCTGGACAATAGTTACATTCATGTTAATATTTTCAGGAATATGCTGACCACTCCTTCTGTTTAGTTAATGTTTCAGCAGCAGGAGGCTTTTAATGCAAGAGACTCTCAATTTTGATTTTGAAACAAGGGTGATTTATATTTTAGCATGAAGACATTCCTAAAAATATTTTTAAAATTACAGAATTTATCCAAAGATTCAATAGAAGGCTGATTTAGTTTCAACGTTCTATGTCTTTGTTCTAAACGGTGACTTGCTTTTTAAGCAAAACAAATTTGCTCTGTATCACTGACGTTAATACTACAGCACTCAAAACATTAGCCAATCCATTGTTTCACCCTAAAATGTTGCAAAATTTAAAGGCAATTTAATGAAACTAAAGATTAACAGATAATTGTGACTAGGCTGAGGGAGGACAAGGAGCTGTGAGAGGACAGAGCTGGGACACTGTTCCAAATTGACCAGGAGAATATTCCATACCATATGATGTCATACTCAGTAATAAAAGCTCAGGGAAAGGAGGAGGAAGGAGGACATTCATAACCTACTTCCCAGCAAGTGTCTGGCCATCTGCCTGCAGATGGAAGTAGTGAATGAATCCCTTTTTTTACTTTGCTTGTGTGCATAGTTTTGTTCCACTTATTAAGCTGTTGTTACCCCAACCCAGGAGTTTTCTTGCTTTTGACCTCGTGATTCTCTCCCCTACCCTACTGTGGGATGAGTCAGCCAGTGAGTAGGTGGATGCTTGGCTGCTTCCTGGGATCAACCCACCACAGCAGGGGTGTGTATCAGGTACAGACCTTATTATCTCTTACAGCATTTCCCCCCTCCTTTTAAGGTTTAATAAGATGCAGATGATAAATAATGCTTGTGTTTGGAAATTAACATTATTTGCAGTATACAGGAAAGGATAAGGGGAAACATTGTTTAGACAGTGATTCAAGATACAGACACTCAGCTGGAGTATCATTGCACACTTAACATTCTCCATTAAAATGGTATTTTGGCAGGTAAAAGGGTAGGTTTTGAGAGCCCTGGGAGCAGTTCTGTATTTGCAATATATTTGCAGTGGCCTTGTTAAACCTTGCTGAAAGTCATGTTTAAGAAATGCAGATTTCACCTAAAAGAAAAATTGTAAAGGGCAATTGCATGGGGAGGATTGCCAAGGTCTCAGAAATAACATTGTCTAATGGCTCTTAGTGCTATAAAAAATTATATTTTTGCTGCAAGAAAACAAGTGGATGAGCATGCCATGATGGCCAGTGATTCCATTGAGCTGAATGCCTAAGCTATGCTGCTCAGCTGGTTACACTCTTGTTCACATGAGTGAATGCATCCTCAGAGTGAAGCTGAATTCCTTGGCAATCACAAAGTGTGGCTTAGATGTGTCCCAGTCTAGACAATGCAAGAAGCATCCCAAACACATGGTATGCACCTTAGGCCAGGAAGCTGAGAAAGATGTAGTCTATTGCATGTTTCCTCAGAGAACAAGTGGTGAACATTTTTACAGGTGATTTGCCCTGCCCGACTGACATGGCAGCATACAGTGGAACAGTATCTGGCCCTTTGTGTGTTAGTAGATTATTTACGTATCCCTGAAGATGATGCGGATGCCTTTCATCATCTGGGACCACATTTTAAAAGCCCACAGATGTTTTTAGCAGCTGCTTCAAAAATGTAATTCTCCTAGTTTTAACAGCTCAAATGATATAGGGGTTTTAGATGGATTTTATAATGCTGTTGCCAACTAGGACTACCACTGCTTTTCCCCTCCATTTTGTTTTTGTAACACAGGTATCCAGAAGTATTTATCCCTTGGTAAAAGTAGTTAAACATTCAAAGGATTAAGTATTTATTTACTTACAGGAGGCCCATCAGAACCAGGAAGGCCAGGCAGGCCAGGCTTGCCTTGAGGTCCCTAAACACAGTAACAGACACACATCTTAAAAACAATAGCAAATATATCCAACACATGTGACCCTAAGAGCTAAGGTTATAAGGTGCATTCATACCTAAATCCCTTGATATGGATATCAGGGATAAACCAAAAATAAAACTAAAGCCAGAATGACACTTTCATACCATATATAAGTGCAAGGTCAATTCTTACAATTTTTAGCCTACAAAAATGACCCATAATTTTCAATGAGATGCTTGCCTGAGAACAGGCTTCAGGAATTACACTATGAACACACACACACATAACACAAAGTGG
>NW_008237239.1:6701049-6718277 GCF_000691975.1 Corvus brachyrhynchos | reverse complement strand
TTGGAATTTCGGGAATAAAAGGATTTACCGATGAAAGTTATCAACAAGTTCAAGAGGCAAAGAGTGCAGGGTACAGAACTTCAGTGCTCATAGCTGAAAGGCATGGTATGCCTTTGTGAAAGCCTAGGAAATGCAGATATTGTGGAACTTGCCCATTTTGCTAGAAAAATACTTAAGCACTGTCAGGTAAAAAGGTTTTAATTTCTCCAAAATAATATAGTAAACAGTGAAGAGGAGAAAAATCAAAGAATGAATTGAGCAGGAATTCAGCAAAAAGAGGAGAAAAGTAAAACTAGAATAAAATTCAATAGTGACATTTTTTAAATGAATAGAAGAAGTGTTTCAAGCCACAAGAACACACGCAAACAGATGAGGAAAAAGCCACCAAAGGACACTACAGTACAGTATGCCAGTTACACTGCAGAGTTGCATCATCATATAATCCTTGAGAAAAGAATAGAATCAGACTTGAATACGTAAAACTTTGTTACAAAAAATGGATTAATAAAAAATAATTTTTGCAGCTTGCTGTGAAATTAACATACAAGTACACATTGTTTAATGTTGTAGATGGGATTCTGAAGCTAATAACAGAAAATTAATGCGAAATAAAGGGAGGAAGTTATGCTTGTGAAAAAGTGTATATGAGAGGAAAGCCATTGGTTATTCACTGGTTATTCATTTACTTGATGATTTCAGGAAGATCTAATATTTAAATTTAGGTTACCGTTCCATAAAATATAGCAAAGCCCTCGAGCTCATAAACAAGGTTGTTGCACAGAACCGACTGTGAAATAACAAAATAATGCTGTATCTTACTTTTTCACCAGGAGGCCCAATAGGACCTTGAGGACCAGGAAGCCCCTGTTAGAAAGAAACTAGTGTGAGAAACCAGGGAGAACAATATACATACATTCACCCTACTACAGGTCCCTCATTAATCTGTTTAAACACACTGGCAAATATAAGTGGCTTTTTTTCCCCCCCTTACAAGCTAGATCAGGAGTTTTGTGTGAGCCTTTTGCACAAGCCACTATTCCTGCTGCATTCCAGGAACACTGAATGAGTCATTTTTTTCCTGAATGAAAAATCCCTCTTAAAACTTACTTGAAAACTCTGCTCCCACTGCCCTCGGCACATTTGCAGCATTATTTATAAAATCCTTGAAGCTTTATCGGTTCTGCACATGAAAAGCTAACCTTTTAGTAATTTCCATTTATTAAACATTTGCTGCACATTACATCGTATTTCTTGAGAGTTATTTTACACTTACTTGTGGGCCTGGAATTCCTTGCTGACCAGGAGGTCCTGGTTCCCCTTGAGGACCCTACCATGCAAAAAAATAGCAGGGCATTAGGTTTGCATTTCTGCACTACAGATCTTCATTGTCAGGACTGAAAGGAGTACAAACTCATCTTTGTTCCTCCCTCTTTAGTCTACCAGCAACTTTCTCTCCAGTTTGAAATTTTTCATGCTAATGAATATCATGACCTTTTCTTTAATAGAGAATAACAGCCCACACTTAGGACCTAAGCACTGGAGTCCATGGTGCTCAAGGAGTCTGAGAGAAAGCATGGTTAGGCCTTTTGGCTGAAAACTAAGTAACAGAAGCCTTGTCTTTTCCATATAAAATCATAATGAATCTGAATAGTTTGACAGAATAGTTTAAATAAATAGGAGAGATGGCATAGTGGCAGGGATGAGAGAATGTGAAAAGCATTCTTAGAATCTTTCTAATTCCCAGTTTACTTACTCACCATGTTTCCCTTTGGGCCTGAAGGTCCATCAATACCTGCAATGCCCTACAACAAACAATATAACAAGAGTAATTTTCAGTGGACTTCCATTTTTTTCTTTTGAAAACTGCAAATACAGGACAGCTCATACGTACAGGTTGTCCAGGGGGCCCAGGTGTTCCTCTGGGGCCCAGTAATCCCCGTGGACCCTGTAAGAGAAGAAACCCTTATTGACATCTGCATGATTTTTTCTGAACAGAAATGCCTGGGAGCAGGACTGGCCAAGGAATGGAATAAGGAGTAGGAAGGATGAAGGGAAGGCAGCATGGGTGTTTAGGAAGAAAGAGAAAAATTCACTGATAACAGATTTTCCTCAAGGATACTATATGTCTGAACAGGATGTCAGTGGAAGGGCAGCTTTGATTTAGCCTCTGTACGGTCACTTCAGAGAAAGGAGGGAGATTGCTTTTTATATTTCCTGGTGCAGAACATTGGCACAGCATCTTCTGCTAAAATTTCAGCTGTGTCTTGGCCTGAAGGTCTGACCTGAACAGTAACATACATATTTATATTCCTGTCTTTTGAAAACATGATGGTGTGTCATACTCTATACTGCTATTCTAAGTAAAAAATAGTGCTTTTATCTGGAGTAAGGATCCAGTAAGTAATTAAAAAATGCTAGTAATTTTATTACAATAAATACAAGACATTCTGGAAACAAAAATCAGATTTCTTCCTCTTATCCCAAAAAACTTTCACAAAAGACCAATGGCTATTCTCATAAATAAGGTGTATGAGATTTTGGTCTATAACATAATCTCTTGGTTTTATACTATGTGAATGAGTACTAGTTTTCATCATTGTGTCATCATTCACGTCATACTGCTGAAGTGGGCAGAACTGAGTCTCCAGTCTCCTCATGTATGATATAGTCACAAATCACTGACACTGACTAGCGACTTCTTTGTACTTTGTGAGCAGGCAGCAGTAGATCAGACATTTAGGGTAAAATTCCCCTTTCTGAGGCTTGATTTCTTGCCTGCAATGCAGAATTCTGTTCTGCAGTGACAGCACCTGCAGAATTCCAACTGACAGGAGTGGAAATTCTGTATGTGAAACAAGTGTAAAATACACAATGAAGCACAGTAGTGTGAAAAAAGAGGAGAACCCAGGCCTTATTTTCTAATAAGCAGATGTTTAGATAACCCTGTAAAAGCAACAGGGGCTTGTTTGTATTCTGATGTATCAAGCACGGCAGTGACTGATTTTACACTATAGGATAAGAAACAGCATTTTTTTATTCTGGAAGTTGTATATACTTAGCTGGATATATCCTTGATTTAATTCTAATCCTGTAAGTGGTGTTTCAACCCTAAAAAAACTGTCCATTTGTTTGCTTTGCAGCCAGAAACAGTATTCTCTATATACAAACACATGAAATAATTTTTATACCTGGAATTCAGAACAGTTCAATAGAATGGAAAAATATCTGAATGTCACTTTTGTTTGGAACAGAAACAGAAGAATAAGAAAGAATTGCTTACAGCTTCACCTGGGAGACCTCTTGGTCCAACTTCCCCATCTTCTCCCTGTTTTTGTGCAAAAGGAAAACAAGTTTTATAAAAACCAAACATTTATCATGACCTTATTCCCATTATATGAGGATTCACTCTAGATTTTCCTGTGTGAACAGCAACTTACTCTTGATCCGTCTTCACCAGGTAAGCCAGGAGGTCCCTGTGGGCCACGGTCTCCCTGTGGGATAAGGAAAGTCATTAAAATAACTGCTGGAAACTTTCTGCTGCTGGAAACAATAATGGATGGGAAGGGAAATGAAAACAAATATGTTAGCTGAAGTTTGATGTGTCAAAACATGTCTCCACATAGTGATACAAATCTGTAAGTTATAGTACTCAGTAAAATCTTTCATTACCTTAGTATAAGAACAGATGAGCATTTTTGAAATAATGAATGTGTTCGCACAATTTCACTCTGTAACAAGAGCTGGACTTGGTGATCCTTGTGAGTCCCTTCCAATTCAGAATGTTCTGTGATTCTCTGATTCTGTGATTTTTGGCCCCAGAACATATGCAAGATACTGCTACAAAAGGTAGTGTTACCCACATTTTCCTTTGTCTCATCACCACCTTCCCTCTCCCCTACAGTCCTGCCAGTAAAGTAACACGTGTATGTGGGGCAGAAGTTAAACCACTTGCAGGGCCCAGGAATATACAGAGATTTACTAACCACCTTTCAGAACCATGCACCCTGGCACCAGCTACTGACAGCCTAGGGACTGGTTTGTCTGAGGCTTTGGAAGGCAGCCAGACTTCCACACTTCCCCTCAGAGGCTGGGGCTTTTCAAGACTATATATGCAAAGCGGCAGTAGATTCTGGACCATACTTTTAGGATTTATTTTTCTTTCCCAGTTCCTGAAGAGAACTAGTGTGCTACAGAGCTCAAACACCACTGACTGACCTCCTTCTGGGCAGCAGGCTTTGAGACTGTGACTTCCTTCTGGCATTGGACAACACCCAAGTATTCATGCTGTTTGCCTTAATTTTATCAGTACCTCCAAGGAGCCTGACCACTGCTGTGGATTCTGGTAGAGATATATGGAGTCACTGTTCAGTGGCTCTGCTCTTTACACTTCCAAACTTTCCTAGGGAATTTTAGGTAACCCTTATATACCCAGACCACATGCCCCAACACTAGGGATGTTAGGATTTTATTCTACTGCCTTTCTGTCCTCCCCCACCATGGAAGAGAAAGTGAAATTTTATGAACTTTTCTTAATACCTTCAAGATGAATAAATATAGAAGTTTCTGTATTTTGCTAGGTTCTGCAACTATTCAATGTTATCTGCAGGTAGAGAATGTGTTTTTCTATGTGCTAAATGACACTTCTGAAAGATGACATGAGATGCATGGTCTGTCCTCTGGCTTCCAATCAATATCCAGGTGAAGACTGACTTAGGCTTTCAAATACTGAAATAGTTCATCCCCTTAAGGGCTACCTTTCTCTCATTGCAGTCACATGGTACTTAGCTATAGATTAGGAGTATGCATTCAGTGTTCTGGTAGTGCCATTCAGTAAGAACAAAACTTCCTATCATTATCAGCATTCTCAGTTTTTCAGTTCTCTATTTCTTCCCTTCAAGTGCTCACTTAAAGCCTGAATTTCTTTTTCCTTAGACCTATTTTAAAAGTATATACTGTCTTGCTTATATACTGAAGAAGAGTTGTGCATCTTGTAAATCTAAATAAGAAAAGTTCGAAGTCACAGATAATGAGGTTGAAAGAAATATGACATCATGTGATGTGATCTGCTCTACACTGGAAGTCTGACAATCTCATTCAGTAACTCCTGTCTGAAACTTGTGTTTGACAGAGACATAACCTAAGAGAGACACTCAGTTTGCAACTCATATGTCCAATATGACTAATTCTAAAACTAGTCCTGAAACTTCTACTCTAAAGTTATGGGTTTTCAACACCGATTCTTTTACAGCTGAAATATAACTTCAACAGAAGTATTTCACTGGTCTTGCAGTGTTTATTGTTGCAAGCCAAAGAGAACTGAACATTTGCATTATTTGTTGTCACTATATAAGACTCCAAAGCTGTAACCATGTTATCTATCTTTGAGCTGGGCTGCTTTCACAAGGACCATAGTGCATACTTTTTACAGAAGATTTCCATAGAAACACAAGAATGTAGTGATTTTTAAATAGTGGGATGAAAGAAATTATGAAAATAAGTCATTATTTTCATTAATATTTTGCAAATTTAAACCCAAACTTATTTTTCTGGTTTTTGGGGTAGGGAGAGGAGGTGTGTGTTTTCTTTTTTTTTTTTGGGGTGGGGGGAATATGGAACAAATTGAATATTAAAAAAAAAATATATTTATTTCTTTATGACTTGGAAGGTGCCACAGACAAGTCTAGTATTCCAGGCTGGAAAGCACACACACACTGCCTGACTCAGGCCAAATTTCTGCTCAGCCGTCCAAGTGCAGGTGGCAAGTGCCTAATGCCGAGCCCCCTCTGCTGTTGGCCTGCTGAGCACGCTGGGCTTCCATTATGGGATGCACTGACTGCTTTACCCTCTTTTCCTAAAAAGGGATGATGAAAGAGGAGTAACAAAATTCTTTATGACCGCAGAAGTTCTTTCCCCGTTGCAAACAGAACTCAAAAGAGTATCCTTAGATGCTATTTAAAAGAACTACATTAGGGTCCAGTAGCCAAGACGGTTGAGCTTTTCTAGGAAGTTCAGCTGTGCTTACCCACTGAGGGTGAGGTCCTTGGTCACCGAGGTTTAGCAAATATGGAAATGGTTTTGCTGACATTTCCATTCACTGTTTCTTTTATGGTGCATTGCACTCACCAGGACAACAGTAAAGGAGGGACATTCAGCAGGTTGCTAGCACCTACATTAGGGGTATAGTCTGAAGCAGAAATCCCTGGTTGTGATTATTTCTGCACTTGACAAAAAGAACAAGTACTTTAGTAATTTTAAATATTACTAAAAATTTTCCTAACGTACCCGAGCTGACTGTGACCTTTCTTTAAGCTGCAGTTGTTGGAATAAGCCCCCACTAAACAATTCAGTTTGCAATTGAAATATTCATAGCCATTTTTTAGCAAGCTTCTAAGGAAGTTAAAATTTGGCATGCTCCTGATACAGAAACTTCCTGCTAATTTCCTTTCCCTATTACTCATTCCTTTAGAGCAATGACTTGAAGTCCAACAGGCAAATTCCTGAACTAAGACAAATTAGAACAAAACCTAACTGAAGATGTGATCAAAATTCTGCAAATACATTTAAATTATAAATATGTATATTTCTTGTCTATTGATTGATATTACTCAAAAATTTTACAAGGAATATATTGCCTGATAGTACAGATATTATTTGTAGTGTGAAAAGCTGACATTCTGTTTTAACTTTCGCCTCAGTCCTTAGTGCTCTTCCTAATGAATAACGTATTATTTTTGGGACATTATTAGTTTAGTGTTGTATAAATGTACATATTTTTCTTCTTACCCGGTTACCTTTGTCACCAGGGAGGCCAGGAAGACCATCAAATCCTCTGTCACCCTAGGAAAGAAATCACAGAGTAAGTAAATGAGTGTTACATTGTCTGAATAAATAGTGCCTTCCCCCTAAAAGTTAATTTCTACCCTTGGTTATATGTAGAATTTTGTTACTGAATGAAACAACATGGGGGTGAGCATATAGATCAAACTCACAAAATTTGATTCTACAAATTGTAGGAAGAGACGATGACACAGCTTTTTCACTATGCTGTAGTTATGGTATTTATAAAAAGAATTTTCACATTGAAATGAAAAGCTTGATTCTAGCTGCACTTTGAAGCTGTAGAACTGACTACTTTTACTGATACTCTGTAACTAGAAACTGACTCAGAGAGAGGGAAATCATGCCCCAAGAATCAAGTTTCTTCAAGGTCACACTACTAGGAATTACCATTAATTACCATATTTTAAATGGATGATTCATTCTCAGCTCTTGCATCTGACCCAGCTATCTGAAACCTCAGTATTTTCACTTGAGAGAAGAATTTTGGATTCACCTGGACAAAACTGTGGTACCTACATAAAATTTGTCCAGCCTGTTCCAAGACTGAAATAAAGCCTCAGGTCTCATTATAATTTACCTTTGCACCAGGTTCTCCTGGCATTCCTCTGGCACCATCAGCTCCAGGACGTCCCTGCAAAAACCCAAAGGGGCAAACATTTGAAAATGCCACGGAATCAGATAATATTTAAATACATTTAAATAAAAACTATTTACCCAGAGCTGAACCGATCTATATGCTACCTACCCTTTTGCCAGCTTTTCCACTTGGACCAGGGGCACCTTGGACACCACGAGGACCCTGAATTTAAAGAGGGTAATTCTTAGAATTACATTAATGTCAGCAAAAAGCTAGTTAAAACCTCAACTCAAGAACAAGATTTTTTTCTATGCAAAGCTGAGTTTTTTTCCCTAGGACGTGGATTTGTGTTCCCAGATTCCCATTAGTTTTAAAAGTACATGGGCATCCAAACTGGCCTTAGCACTACCAAGTTTAGCACCAGTTTTTATGAGATGGCACTATACATGGCATAAGCCATCCTTTTAACATGTAATTTTCTTACATTCTTTTCATGGCTTTAAAGATCTCAGTCCTCTAGTTTGAAAAACCTTCTTCCTCTCATGCCAAAATTATTTTAGTCCCATTATAATTATTTAATGAAAAAAAAGAGTGCTTATTTCAGATCCCTAACTTATACACAAACATGAGTAAAGAGTGCTAGTAAAGAGCTCACATGCTGTCTCAGCTTTACACAACATGGGTTTAACTAGAGAGAGACCAAATTACCCCAGACGGAAAAAACATTCCAGTTTCCAAACATATGTAACTTTCACTGAAGACTGTATGGGTGTGACTGTGGAAATTTTCTCATCCCCCATCCAAATGCATTTTCAGGTGAAAAAAAGCAATGGTAAGGACAAGCCATCCAAAAATATTGTGTAGGAAAAGAAAAAACTTTAAAAATGTAAGTAAGCAAACTGAAAGACTGACCAGCTGTTCAGAATGCTTTTTTCTTTTCTTTTTTTATTGTTTTATTTTTCTACTGTAAGTATCCATGTACAGTTTTAAGACAGGCACTTAGTCATGTATCAAATCCATGATACTACTTGAGATATGGCAAAATCGTTGTTCTGGATACTTCTTTCATGATTTCTTCCACAATCTCCTTATTGCTTTTAGGTTTAAGCTGAAAGATTTCTGTGTGTTTCAGTGCTCTTTGACATCACTGCGGAGAAGTCTATATAACAGTAAGCTGAGAAGCAAAGCATGCACTGATTCCTAAAGACTTATTCCTGGTATGTCACATCTTTCTTGAAAATAGCCTGTTTAAATACCAACTAAATTCAACCTCCCTCACCTAATGAGATCTGATAAGTTCAGAGCCCAAGGTCATCCAGTTGCAGACTAACATAAGATTATTGCACAGAAAAAAGAGCCTGAAGTGACAATTTTAAAACAGGTTTTCAAGTGAGGACACTCTGCATGTGATAATTGTTCTTCGTTATACAAATACTGTTACTTTCATATTTCAGAATGAACAATCAAGCTATTGATTTTAACTATGATTTTAATATTGATCAAGCAATTGAATTTATAAGATAGTATCATGAAGGATATTTTTCTTCAACTGCATGCAGGAAGCATATAATTGATTGATTTCTTCTAATTGATATGAATACATTTTCTTAAAGATAAAACATGCTCAGACATAACAGGGAATATTATTGTACCTGGGGACCTGGTTCACCACTTTCACCCTTAGCACCTGCTGCTCCAGGTCCACCCTTGATGAAAAAAAACCAACATATATTGTTCAAGTAAACAAAAGCCTCTTTAAATTAGTTACTTTCTATTTCCATACATGAATTACAGGGAGAAATAACAAATAATCCTCTATTCATCAGAAAGGTGCGAAATCACCATTTGTATCTACAGATACACCTTGATGGATCAGTGTCTAAACACTGGGCAGAAATACTTCTCTTACCAAAGAAAACTCCCATGGATTTGAATGCGAACAAAGGTAACTCTTTGTTCTATATTAGTATTTGAGAGCTAAGTATGAGCACATAAGTAGTGCAATCAGAAGTGCATCAATTGCAGGGAATAAAACAGGGATGAAGGCCTGTCCTATTTACCTTTATTTCTGTGTTTTATAGAAAATAACAGTCTCAGAGTTCAATCCGAAGATCACTACAGTCAATGAAAAATACCCTGTCTAATCTTGTAATGAACCTCAGTGATGTTTTAATTAAGTCCTTTGTGCATCTGGCCCACAAGAAGTGGCGAATCTATTTAACTACATCTCTGTATTATTATGAAATGAAGACATAGATTTTAAGAGTAAATTTTAATCATAAACAGACCTAAACCAGATATTCATCCATACTGTGCATGGAATCAGGGGCAGAGCTAGTGAAAGTAAGTTAGTGGTCTCACAAAGACAGACAAAATAAGCCAAAAAAGTCTTGGCATGCACACATAGAATACAGTCCCAGGGAAAGATGATACAGGAGTTTGTTACTGTGTGCAAAAGAATAGTTGCATTTTTGACCTTTGAAGCAGGTTGTGACCCAATGTATGTATTTAATATGAAACAAATGTTGCAGACCTTTGAAAATGGATAATCCTTCTATGACAACATTGGAAGAAAGAAGTAATCTAATGGCTTGGTTTAGTGCTGAGTCTCACATCTTGGAGTGGAAAGATCCCCACTGACCTTGCAGGTATTGATTCAAGTCCTAAGCAAACTGAAAATCAGATCCCAAACTGGTACTGGCAGTGGAGAGAAGATTGATTTTGGTAGGTGGTGACTTTCTCTTGGGGTTTCTCTGATGTAAGCTCTGCTTTAATTAATATAATTGATTACATTTAATATCTGTAGGCAGACATTTATTTTTTGTGCTATGTTAATTAAGAATGTGAACACCAGACTAACCTAATGCTAGACTGGGGCTTTGACACTGCTATGTTTGAGTTTTAGTAACTAATATGTTACTAATGTATCTTATTGGCTACTAATTAATAAAATAAAATTTAAAAAAATTTAAAATTAACATAAAGAATTTTTAAACTCTTAAAAAAAATAAAATTCATATAAAGAGCAAAAGCTCCAACTTTTTCATTCTTAAAAGAAGCTGCTCAGAAAAACAATTTACAGACCAAGAAACTTGCTTTTGGAACTGTAGGTGAAAAATGTTTCTAGATCAAAGAGTTGGATTTCTAGAGCCTCCTGGTGGTTTAGAAGCAAAACAACTATTAATATTATTAATTTGTTGAACTTTGCATACAGGATTACATGAAGGCTTTTAAAACACAAAAGCACGAGTACGAAGCCAGGTTGTACCTCTGCTAAAGGTATACAACCCACTGTCAGTATGGTACCAGCCTTTACAAAACACTCTCTGCTTACAGCAGTTCCACAGTTTTGTCTGTATAGACTCAATGTTATCCTGCAGGTCACTTGAATTAAATACACTGCTGAAAATAGTGTCTGAGTTTGTTAAATAAACCAAATATATCTGGCTCTTTGTAAGTATTGCATACCTAATTGTGATGAATCAGGAGTCTGTGAGCCAGATTCTCTGCTTGGTAGCAACTATTTACTTTGAAAGAATTACTCTAGAAAAGAATTGCTCTTGTATGGATCTGCTTAAAAATACAAGTGTACACACTCCGTATAAATACTAAGATATTTTAACATCCACACGGCCATTTGCAGATCATTTGGTGTTAGCAGTTGAGTCAAATTCAGGAGTGAAATAAAAAAATAGAATTCTTTTAGAAATCTGTGGCTCTTAATTGCTTATAGGAATGCCTCTTAAAAACTTTTCAGATTCAGCTTAAATACCAGGCGAAGGTGATTCTGCACATCCTTGCTTTAGAATCTTTCTTTAGAGTTTCCTATTTACTACAAGAAATTGTATTAGTAGTATTACAGAGACGATTGACTGTAGAGGCATATTTAATTATTTATGTAAAATTATTCACTAATTTTGTAAGTCCACCAGTATGCTCTATCCGAACACCACAAAATCTACAATAAAAACTCATTTAGTATTTAGGTTACATTGCAGACCTTGAATAAGAATACAAACTATAGCTTTAATTATACAATATTAATTTCAAATAATACAAAATAAGTATAAATACAGATATGTAGGCAGGGCCAGAATGAGATCCATGGGCTACATTAACATGTTCTTAAACGTGTGCCCCTGTTTTGTCTACATACCACAGGACCTGGTCTTCCAGTGAGTCCCATAGGACCAGGTGGACCTCTCATAGCAATCTGAGGAAACAAACAAGCAGAACAAGAGGTGTCAAGAAAAAGCTGCCAGCCAGCATGCATATTCTATACTAACATACTTTATGAATGTGTTAGCAAATACCCCACATCTTTGACTTCACATCCTGCAGAACTGAAAACAAATTAGGTTTTGGCTCCTTGTGCTCACCCTAGCTTGCTGAAGAATAGCTTGTGCTTGAGCTTCCTGTGCGGAGATTGTTGGGCCCTTCTCACCATCTCCACCAAAGCGGAACTGCAAGTATCAAAACAAGGAAAGGATTTAGAATTTATCAAATCTAAATCATACTTCTTACTTGCTGCAACAGTGCAAACCACTTCAAAGACACAAGGTCAGAGTCTTTAGCTCATTCCACTAACTTCAGAAGATGGCTGCATGGAGGCCACAGGATCCAACACAAGTATTAAGTAATTGGTGATAGTTTAGAACTGAAGTCTAAATTTAATCCCTTATGAGCAAATATTTTCCTGATTTCATAGAATTTTGATTTCCATTTGTTCGCTTGTTTATTTAAAAAGGAGGCCAAAAATACACTTTGATTGCCTGAAAAATTTCAATAAAAATATGTACCAAAATTCATTAATTCTCTATACATTGGTAGCTACCCACATTAAAAAAGCAATTTAATTCAAGGCAGATGCTAATTTGAAAAATGTTTGATATCTAAAATAAAACAGTTTTCTGTAATTTCTGACAATTTTAAAATAAGTTACAAAATAAAAATTTAAGTGCTCATTCCTGTGCTCCTGGACTGTTATTGCTCATGAAGCTGCTGGCAAAGGCTTTGCAATGCTGCAGAAATGCTAGGCTGCAACAAGAAACGCAGCTTTGCAAAGGTATGGCATTGGCACTCTGGGTGTCAGGGCCATGAATCTTGCACTGCCCACAGCAGTTTGTCCAGTTTGCTCATGCCCAGAGTTGACATGGATCTTTTGCATCCATACACACAGTTAGGAATAATTAATTCCAAGCACACAGCTCTCTTCGTATCCCAGTGCTACAAGATACTTTAACAGCTTTGGGCTTGTTCCTCCACCTGCTAAAACAGATGGTGTTTTGCTTTGACTCCAGTGGGAGCAGAGCTGGCTATGTGCATATATTTCTATTCAAAGGATGCACTGACTCTTCAAAGAGGACACTGAAGTCCAATTTTAAGCATGGAATACTTAAAAATCTCCATGTCAATGAGACTTGAAAGCGCACAAGCCTGTTGGGAGCACGGGCCCTCTGTACAACAGTAAACTCGTTGTTTAGGACATATAGTAGCAAAATATAGTTACTGTTAAAAATATAAGGTGGTTTTCAGTGTCTGTCATTCATTAATGTAGGTTCCAATCTGGCAGCCATGCAGGAGCTAAAGCATATGGGTTTTTTTAGGAAAAAAGAAGGCACCATATAAATGAATTTCAAATGCTTACACCATAAAAGAAATGTTATATCATTCTCTCATTCCACAGACAAAATTGGATGAAAAAACAAAATACCTATACATTTCTTGAAGGACACTTGCACTTTTCATAGGCTGCTTACCCTGTAACCATAACTTACCGGCAACATTAACATGGTACCTGGGGGACCTGCTAAACCATCAGCACCAGGAAGACCAGGGCGACCAGGTGGACCCTAAGAGAAAAAAGACGTGAGAGAAAAAAGATGAGAACAAAAAGATAGTTATGTAAGATAAACCTTTTGAGTCACTTACATAAATTTACACTCACAGAATAGCTTGGAAAAGACCTTAAAGATCTAGTTTCAACCTCCCTGCCCTGGGCAGGGACACCCTTCACTAGAGCAGGTAGCTCAAAGCCCCATCCAACCCTGCCTTGAACACTTCCAGGGATGGTGCAGCCATCTGGGCAGCCTGTTACAGGGCCTCACCACTGTCAGCATAAGGAATTTCTTCCCAATATCTAATCTAAACCTGCTCTCTTTCCATTTAAAAACCTTCCCCCTAGTCCTATCACTATGGGCCCTTGTAAAAAGTCTCTCTCCACCTTTCTTACAGCCTTCCCCCCCAGCTCAGCCTGTCTTCATAGAAGAGGCACACAAGAGTGGCAGAGGGGCAGAACCATCTCCCTTGACTTGCTGGTCACGCTTCTTTCATGCAGCCAGGATACGGTTGGCTGCAAGTGTATGTTACTGGGTCATGTCAAGCTTCTTGTCCACCAACACCCCCAAGTCCTTCTCTGCAGGGCTGCTCTCAATCCATTCTCCTTCCAGCCTAATTGCTGCAATTATATATTTGTGTCATGTCTGGTCCATGACCGGCACATGACGTGCTCAGTCAAGAATTTCCTTATGATGAATTCAGTAAGCAGCCAGTTGCAACTCTAAGTACTGTTGGTAGTTATTCCATTACTGTGTGTTAAAATTCCCATTTTATAACTTCAAATTCTGGAATATTTAGTTAATCTACAGGACAGAAATATGAAAGAAGTGTGGATGCTGACTTACTAGCAAAATAAAGCATTGTTGGGATTTGAATATTATCTCATTATACAGTGAAGTGATAGCATCTTCTCAACATCATGTATACATAAATACAGCATGAACATGCTGGATTCATCAGTAAATTATCTCTCACAAAACACAGGAAAGTCTTTCAGTAGCATATTTTCCTCAAATAAGTATGTTTAGGCTGTTTTAAAATTGTGTTGGTGGTGGCAGTAAGAAAAGGCTTACAAGAATGTGAAGACTAAAACAACAGCCTAAATTTTAACTAGTTTCATGACTGGATAGGTTTGTCAAGCCTTATATTATTTAATATGGCCAATAAATCCTTCCAAGACAATCTAAATATTGTCCATCACTTTCAATATTCCCACATGTTTTGATTCTGCAAAGCTTGTTTTTCTCTATATTTGTACAGAACTGAGGCCATATTGATTTTTTAAAAATTCAATCAAATTCATATGAAATGTTTGTATCTATTACTTTAGTATATTTCAAAACACATCAAAACAGAAAAAGACAAACAAATGAGAACATCTTCGTGTATTTACAGCACATATTTCTACCCCTAAAAAATGTTTGTCCAGATTCTCAGTTGATTTGCTTAGCTGAATGAATCAGCCTCAGTTCTACTGATGTTTCTAACTTATGTGGATCTATTTCAGATCAGGATCTAACTCACCCTTCTAGCAATTAGTGCAAGGTATCTCATGAATGCATGGGATAATCTGTTTGTTGACTTACCCTTTCACCAGGGTCACCTGGAGGACCAACAGGACCTTGTAGACCTGGGGGACCTGTAAGACCCTATAGAAAAAGAATGACATAATTATGCTGACTGCTTGCAGACTTCTGAACTATTTTTTCTCGGGAAAGTTATGATGAGCACATATTTGGATAAAATAATTTATTAGGCAGCATATTGGTTTTTTTACAAAGATTTATAGTCAACATTCAAAACTTTGATTTTCATGTGCCCTCAGCTTGTAGTATGCTGTCACTGAAAAGGCTAGAGATGGTTCTTTTCTATTCCCTTCTAAAACTGCTAAGTCTGATATACATTTGGGAACCATAATAAGACCAACTTTGTGTTAACTCATAAATAGAAAAGCACAGTGGATACATCAAATGCAATAAAGGAAATTGTGATTAATCTACTTACAGCAGGTCCTCTTGGTCCCGGTGGTCCTTCAATGAGCATACCCTAGGGGTGGATGAAAGACAACATTAAATTCATTATTTTGTAGAAAAACATAAAAAATCTTTTTTAGCTGAACTACTGAACATTTCTTAGTGTTTTGATAAACTTTTCCAGGAATCTTCTCTCTACAGTAACTAGAATGAGAATCTGAATTGTTGCGTGACATTAACGGTGAGGAAGACTTCCTTGCCCTTGATGAAACCTGTAGTGACAGTATTACCTGTGCCTAAGCTGAAAGTTATCTGGGTAGATCTGTCCAAGGTGTAGTTACTAGATGGCCTGAAGATCAGATCAATGCTCTGTTTTCCTCTGCACAAGAAGATTCTCCTTTTTTAAGGAATATGTGGTTCGTCCTTCGTGTAACCGAAGGAGTAGCTGGAACAGACCGCTGTTGGTAATCACTTTATACCATCCACATTACAGGGACTGTTTCAGAGATCATGGACAATGTGGATGCTGTCATCCTATCATGAACAACAGTGTTTGATAATGATGCATTAACAGTGGGTAGATGTTATACAGTACTACAGAAAAGCTTCCTGGCATTTGTACTTACAGGTTCAATCACAGCTGGTTCTCCCTTTTGGCCTTTTTCTCCATAAGCTCCATGTCCTGTCACCTGGCCAGTAAAAACAACGCCAAAAATGGAAATAAGTATAAGGTCTAAGGACCTGGTACAATAAAGAATTGCAGCAACCTGTAACTGAAAGCTAAAGCTGGAATTGGCCTGTGCTATAAAAAATACATCACAGGTACAAATCATATAAATCAAAAATATTTAATACATGAGAAATGAAAATGCAAAAACTGTATGCACGCTTTCTCAATTATTGGATATTGTTAATTTGCACTTTTTGAATGAGATGTGCATCCCATGAGTGTGTATCCCATGCTTTACATTAGGACTTTGGTATCAGAATCTTAAACTTCCGTGTGCAAGTCACAACATTGTTTCTTTTCTTATTTGATTGGAAATCTTCTTGGCAGTTAACAACTATTCTCCATGGGTTTACGAATTTAGCAGCCTACAGTAAGAAGGAAAGAAAGATCCTTTGGTCCAATATGGACAGTACCTTTCAAACTCCTAATTTCATTCACTAGACATCCACAACATGTAAAGCAATCTGAGAAGGGTCTGTGATTTCATGGCATAAATGAGAAGGGAGCTAAGTGCCACTGTGAACACTACAGAATATTTCATGGATAACCAATTATGCCTCCTCCCTACATGAATTAGCATCAACTGCCAAGTTCTTTGAGGACCAGCTCAACAGGAAGTTTTGGGTTCAGGATTAAGGTAGCAGAAGTACCTAAAACAGTATGTCAATAACACATACTAATGGAAGAAACAGATTCAAGTTTCAAACAAAGAAAAACAAACCTGATTTTTTTTTCAAAACATGAGATATTGTATTTTTCTTCAGAAGTACCTCTCTTCATTGCTAACATATCCACTAGAAATTCAGTTCTGATCAGCTTAAAATTTGAAATGCTTTTTTTTATTATTTCAGTAGAGTGATTCAACATTTACTCTAAAATAGCTGGGGATTAGTAAGAACAGTAAGGATAATGTTACAGTATTTCAATATGAAATATTTCGGAATGGAAAAACAGAGACTTAGATTCATGGACTGTGCATTTTGCATTGATTTATAAAGGCACAGATCTCACTAGTAATGATGTTCATAAACCCATTGGTAGTTCATAAAAATCAACTAGCAAGAGGTATAGACAATCATGTTTTATTACATTAATATAAATTACTAGTAAAAAAATTACATCAGGGTCTCCATCTTTGGAAATATTTACCCTTTTTGAAAGTTCCCAGATATTGAGTATTTCTCATCTTGCTTTTTTTATCATAGGTAGAACTTCAGTTATTCTAAATACATCCACATGTCAAAGGAAAATGACATATCTCTGGTTCAGC
>NW_008237239.1:6700444-6701023 GCF_000691975.1 Corvus brachyrhynchos | reverse complement strand
GCCTGTGTTCTAATTCAAGATTCCTGACTCCTTCAGCTTTGTATCAAGGCATTTTAAGTTGAAATTTACACCAGGGGATAGAGTCTACACAGCCATTTGCTTAATGCAGGCACAAATGGTGCCTTATGGGCTCTTTGCTTCACGGATAATCCGACCTTTTCTGTGTCATTCTGCCACAGTGTCCCCATCTGGGCTAGAAGGAAAAGAGTACACTTGTATCACATGGCACAGATAAAGATCATTAAAAAATACAATGACCCCAACAGGGTTTAGAAAGGAGCAGTAAATGAAATACAGAAGGATGGGTTTCAAGGTTGGCAGGGAAAAGCAACCTCACAGCATTTGCTGTTATTTCTTGGATCCTTTGTAAACTGAAGTTTTGACTTTGTGAGGAGAAAATAAAGATAAGACTGAGCAAATCGTGCAAACAAAATTCTCTTTTTCTACTATATTCAAGGTCTTCCTAACTAAAAAATCCAAATGGGATTTTTTTTCCTTCCAGTCTTAGCCATATTAGTTTTCTTTGCAGCTTCTGCAGCTGATAAACTGGTAAACAAGGACCTTGGCACAACTAAAGGA
>NW_008237239.1:6648985-6700414 GCF_000691975.1 Corvus brachyrhynchos | reverse complement strand
GAGCTATAAAAGACAGAATGAAGAGCATGATTCACAGGATCCACCATGTCATCCTATCTTTCTTTATATAAACTGAGCTGTTAAATCACTTCTGCAAGACCATAAATCTGTCACCATTAACTAAGCTTATTTTCAAGAAAGGATTCAGGCCTTATCTTTCCCACTTATGAATTTTCTTCTTGGAAAGCAGCAAAAGCCATGGGATTCTAGACACTTATACGCATATCAATTTCTTAAGGTAACCATATAGAAATATTAATTACAGCACTTGTACCTGCATTAGAACTTATGTTCTTTCCAGCTTTAGCTCTAGTTTAGAAAGATTTTTAAAACTGTTCATTTTAACATTTATTTTTTAATTCCACCTCCTCTTTCCTTTACCACCCATCTTCAGCCCTCCCTTACTCCCTTCAGCAAATGAGACAAAAAATCTTACATTTAATAAAGATAAAAATTTCAAGATTACTAAAACAAGAGGATGGCCTTGATCCAAAGGCTATCAGAAATAAGAACATATCTAATATGTACAAGGAACTCTGGATCAAGGTATGTGCAGTTCTGAGACTGTGTAATTATAAAAGAATTACTAAATTAAATTAATCTGCATTATGCCTCCAGTCCACTTACGCTTGTTTCTGTGATATCGGTCTCTGCAGGAACACCTGGACCAAACTCCTCATTAGTGGAATCAGTTGGTTTGTCTTCATATTCTTTATATTCATAAAAATCATATTCTCCTAAATCTCCATCTACCAGCAGATCAGATTCACTGGGGTCTACTCCTCTGCTTCCATATTCAGTTGCCTCAGTTTTTTTATCATAATCCTCTCCAGTTATGTATTCTTCAGCAAATACTTCTTCAACAGGATTTTGCTATTCGTATCAGTAGCAAAGATTTGGGAATAGGAGGAATATGTGGGTTATTGTTAGTAAAGCAATGTAAGCATACGCTGATCCACCATGATGACTTGTCAAAAGAAGAAAGAACAGTAGAACTACAGCATATTGTCTTTTAATTAGAGTCTGAAGGAATGGAAGTTCAGCCTTTCAGAGTAATTAAAAGATCTTTGTATAAGTAGTACAAAGAAGTAATGTTTTCATATGCTTTGGTTTTTTATTTCCAAAACCACTGAGTTCAATATATCCAGTATTATGTGTACTGCTTGCGTAATGTTACTTTAGTGCCAAATATAGCTGAATTTCGCTGCTTGGTTTCACTCTTACAAGCATTCATGAATGAACATATGCAATAAGCAGTGAATAAGTTCAGATCTTTTTACAACAGCAATGTGGAGGAGGTGCAAGCATCACTTTAGTTAAGCCCAGCCTTTTTCATTATTTTCTGTCTATAAATACCAATGCTGAGCTAAACTTCTTTTCTCTTGTTAATGATTTTGAAGTTTATTTATCAGTAAAAGCCATGACTCGTCTGTGTCATGGTAATTCACGTATTTTTTGTCTGAGTCAAATTTCCAGTACAATTCAGATTAATTTTAATATTTCTGAAATCTAAGCTTTCATCTTAAAGTATGTAAGCTGTCAAACCAAGCAAACAACTTAAAAGCACTAAAGCAGTTTAAAAGAATGCTATATTTGAGATGTACAAAACCATTTGTGAAATAAAGGAGGATTGCTTTATTCTATTACAGAGGTCTTTTGACAGGGTAATTTTGAAAGAAATAGAAGTTCAGATACTGCTAATACAAAATGATGTTCTAAATGATCAGACAATATGAAGTAGTATGATCTTGAAAATATTCAGAAGCTAATCAACATCCAGTGTAATTAAAATATCTTGATCTAATAACGATACTGAAATATATTGCAGTTAAAATAGAAGGCCATATTCTGATTTAACAATTGCCAAATTCCATTAGTTACAGGAGTATGACTTTGCCTTACAGCTGGAATAAACACAGATCTGAACCAATTCTAAGCCAAATTTTACCTTTATGAAGCAATGCTGTCACCAAGGAGAGCATTTAGCACTTTGAATCTACCTCATTGCACCTCTACTATTGTACAATCAGCTTAAAATTGCCCAGGAAACTGAATAATTTAGATACATCTGTTGATCAACTTGTGAGAAGCAAACATGAGACTGAATGTAAGAATGCTTTACAGCAAAATGAGTAAAACATACCTTAATTCACCTTCACTTTCTAAGATACATAGGAGAAAAACCATAGAACAAATGGGGACTCTTTTTCTCTTTTCAAATATTCAGGGGAAGGGGAGAGGGGGAGTTTTGTACATCTTTTAAGCAACAATCTTAATTATGAAAGGAAAAGGTAAAAGAAAAATGAGAACAATATTTCTTAAAATCTGCCATCATTTTTCTAACACTAGCATTAATTAATATGCAAACATATTAATGCAGCACTGTCTTAGGTGCAGTAATTTTAACAAAATAATGTTTAGACTGGTTATTGTGGCTTTCTAGAAATGTGTTTTCTGACATAAGTCAAAATAATAATTTTATCTTTTTCGACAGTTCAAAATATAATGTTTCTTTTGAATAGAACAAGTAAAAATCAAATAATTTGGTTTTGGTAGCTGAAGAACTATGAAAAGAAAACAAAGGTTTCTGACTCAGCTTCCATATGCTGCTATGGTGGTAGCCATGCTTTGTCTTGTGTTAGGTTCTTTTTATGCTGCATCTTAAAAATTACAGGAAAAATTAGAGACTCCACTTCCTATTAGGGGGACTATGTCTAGTAGCTAACCTAGTTTATGCTAGACATAGCTCCATTCACATCCACACTGAAAGCAGCAAAACTACGTTCCCACACCGTGTATCACTGAATTATTTCCAGAATCACGCACTCTGCAGAGTGAAGATTCAGCAGATCTCTACAGAATTAATGCGAGTTCTGCCCAAGAAAACTGTAGCTTCTTATATTGGCTGAGAAAGCATAAAATCACATTAAGTGCTGGTAGAGTTTGTAACTTGGACATAGAAATCCATCCTTTTAAAATGCATTTGTACTTTTTTAATGACTGACAGCTGGTGGGACAAGTATTTTCTTGAGACTTCTTACTACCTCATTTGCTTCAGTAGTTCTGGAGGGAGCTTCTGTCTGGGGTCCATAGTCATTTTCGGCTATGCTATAATCTTGAAATCCATCAATAACGTTGGCCTAATATGAGAAAAAAAAGGACATTATTTAAAAAAATCCCATATGAAAAATTCAAGAGGTTTTGCTGTTATTCAGGTTATGGTATTAGCCAGATGTATTCATCTAGTGGGGTTAGGTAAATTTTTTTCTTATTATCAAAGATCTTCCAGTCTTGGTCTGGGAAAGATCTTGATTATTTCTTGGCTACCTTTACCCCTAGTTTGCCTTTTGCTGCTGCTTGATAACTTTTCTTCTTCTTGGATGCATATTTTTCAGATTTTTTTGTTGTGGCCTTTTGAGGTTTGTCCTTTGAGCTAGCGGCCACTGTCCTCTTCTTCTTTTTGACCATGGCTTTCTTTTTCTGCAAACGTTATGAAAGATGGAATGGGAAAACATAAATAAAATGAAAAGAAATATGAGAAAGGGTGAATGAAAGAATGGTAACCAAATGCAAGATGAATGCTGTCAGCCGTGAGACCTTCCATCTCTAACTGAAAGCAAGGGTTACAGCTACAAAGTAAAGAAATGAGTGAGAGGAAAGCATTAAGTTTATATACAGAAGGCACAAATTGACAAACCATATGGTAGGGGACAGCTGGACACCACACAACAAACAGATCAGATTCTGTTACCTCTGTCTGTGCTACTGTCTCTTCAAACAGTGGGAGTCCCTCTGTTACAGAATCAGTTTCTTTATAATCTGCATCCCCATACTCATAGTCATATTCGATAAAATCTTCTGGTGTGTACTACATTGCAAATGGAAAAATATCAGGCATTCCCATGTTAGTGGTAGCAAACTAGATTAGCAATACTGGAAAGTATCTCAACCTTTACTTAGGAATAAAGTTAAACAAAAGGCAGTATGAACAATTCAATGTAATTATTCATTTGGGGAAAAAAACTCACGATTTCTTATTTCTTTCAAAGCACAGTACAAAAGTAGTAAAAAAGTAAGTAGTAATGCCAGGAAAAAGCCTCTCTTTTATTGGACTGCAAAGAAGAATCCAGTATAATTTTGATTACTGGGAGCACCAACAGATCTTTTGAAACTATGTGTTTATTTAAATTTTAATAATGCCTCTTTTACCTGTAATTTTTTCAGGTGACCAGAAGAGCAGAGATGCCAATATCTGACATGAATAAATAATGTCAGATAGAGGAAAGAAGCCACAGCTCACAAGTAAACATGGCTATCTTCCTCTTGTTAGATGTTGTGTTTGAAAACCAGGGCAGCTCCATGGTATAAATTTCCTGAGCAAATGCCTCACCGCTGCAATTTCATTTCAGATTCAGCTTCGGTAAATTGCTCCACAGATCTGTTTCTATAATTTTTATCAAATGAAGATTTGGCACAATAAAGTTTTACAAGAGCAAGTAGCTTTAGAATTGGCTTGTGTAGTGTTCTGAGCCCAATCTAGGGAGCCAGGAACTCCTGAGCTGTACTCTTGGCTGTGCCAAGCAGATACTGGTCTCCATATTATGCGCACCAAGCGCAACTCACCCCAGCTGAGAAGAAAGAGCAGCTTTAAACTATCTTTTCGTCCTACCATGCTTGAAGCTACAAGAACTGGTTGGTCTAGTAAAGTAAAGCAGTCTCCTTGTTGCTACCAGTTCTCCTTACGTGCCCAGGGAGCCAAAAGAAGGCAGAATTGTGTCCAGAGTCTGGACAAGTGTTTGCTTTCCCTTTAGGAAGAAATATTCTAATGTGCCTCATGTGAATTTGTCCCTTCTGAAATCTCCTCTCTCTTGTTTCAAGTCAGCATCATTGTCTGTAAAATGAGGACAATACTGTTTGTTTCATTATATTGATGAGGGAGAGAATCAGTACATTACACTTGCAAATGAGTCTGAGGATTCATAGATGTGACCATTATCAGAAAGAGATGGACATTTTAGAAGAAATTATATATGAGATTAAAATAGATCTCCATATTCCAAACTATATTCTACCATCTGATCAAAACTCTGGTTTAACTGTTTCCTCTGGCAATGCTTTTTGATACAATTTTTTACTTTTTAATGCATAGAAGTTGATTTCCTCAGCAAGTATGACTAATGCTGAAAGGCCCTTAATCACTTAAAAATCCTTTAACATGGCTTTCTTTTACTTTACTCCTATGACTCCTCAGAGTCTTACTATGATCAGCAGCTTTTCTTAAAAAGAAGACACAGATTATCTTTCAGAAGGCAGATGCTTTTTGCTTGATTGTCCTTTTGATTATTTCTACCCATGCATATATAAACTGGTTAGTCATGAGATTTGATAAACATATAAGAAGGATGTAACATACTTTTGGTACTCGTTCAAAACTATATTGCACATTAATAAGAGCACTTCAAATGACTTTTAAATAACAAGATACCATTTTAGGTGGAGAATATCCTCTTTGTGAAGTATATGTGCACTTTATATCTGCCTCATATAATGTAAGCAATGCTTTGATTTCATCAGTGGTATCTTTTGCATTACCAAAAAAAGTTGATACTATTTATACTTTTCAAAACCAGCAGCACTTTAGACTTAACCAAGGTAAGTAATATGTGATTATTCTTTCCCTGTTCAGCCAATTAAAATTCAGTCCTAATCCCAGTGAAGTCAATGAAACATGTTTGACCTATAACTGGCCCTATATGGGCCTCACCATCAGCAATGACAAATGTAGAGGTCTGTTGATGCACAAAAGCATTTCTGTCTTGTGCAGTTCTGGAACTGCAACTCAATACAGCTTGTCTCTAAAGAAGTGTGCCACTGCCACCCAAAGAAGAAAACGCAATGACAAGCTTCTAGGAGACCACAAGCAGCCACAAAAAGGAAGTAAAGGAAGAACCACATGGATGAAACCAGACTTTTTGAAATAGTTACAGAATAGCATTGAAATTGCACTATATCTTTGGAAATTATAAAAATGTCTGCAAGTGATTTGCTTATCTTCTCTCAAGAAGTCTACACAAACTAGGTTTATCTACAAGAAAAAAAAAAGTACTCAGTGGAATATACCTCTCAAAATTCAATCATTCCACCCTAACAGCGGTAACCAATTACATACTTTCAAAAGCTTCCTCAGCCAAACAACATGAATCAAACACTCTGCTATGCAATTTTTATTGGAACCCAAGCAAAAGACACCACCTATGTTAAATAATAACCAATATCTTAAGAGATAAGTGGAGTAACATTTTTGAGAGAATTACCATGTCATTAGCCAGATTTAAGTTTAAATATGCTGTTAGGAGTTTGTTTTAGTAACTTACAGACACATAGATTCCTTTTTAGTAAGCATTGTAGACCAGTTATGCTAGTATTAAAAAAGAAAGAAGTGAATAAGCTGATATTTATGCTAAGAGGTCTAGTCAAAAAGTCAGACATTTATGAATGAGAACTAGAAAACATACAAAATAGTACAAGTATGTGGACAGATCTATTGCATCATGCACAATCACACAGAAAATAGTTTTGGGTATTGTGCTTCACTCATTTCTGTTAAAGAAAGTGAAACTTTCTTTATATGCAAAATGTGATCACAAATAGAACAGTATATTTTGGCTGTGCTGATATGCAGGCACACAGAAAGAACAGGGATGGATGAGAAAGGGGGAATGACAGTTTCCATGCTGGAATCAGATTACTGCCAAGCTGGTGAAGATCTTCCACTTTAAGAGCAGAGTATCAGAGGGGTATTATGAAAATTCTTGAACTTACAAGCTAGGGCATGTTGCCACTGTGCCAAAACCATATTCAAGTAATTTTGAAATCGCAGTACTTTGTAGTCCCACAGATGCAAGGAGGGCAAGTGAAAATATGTCACAAGATAAAAACTGTCTACAAGATAAACCTTATTCTTAGGAATCCTTCCTTTCCCAACATTTCTTTCTGAAAGTCCAGCAACCCTCATCTTTCACACCAGCCAATAAACAGAGAATATGTTTTGTACTGAACCCCATGGGTCCTGCTGCAAAGAGTTAAATATAGATGCAAAATCTTCCAGGTGTATTTCCCGAGGCACAGTCTGTCCAGATGGAGGAATGCACCTCTACATCCCTAACTGATGTAAAGTTGCACTTTAGAAATATGATTTACTCACAGAATGATAATTCAACCTGATGAAGGCTGTTCCCTGTTTCTAATACAGGACAACAGGACTAGTGAAGGACTAGTCAGGCAAATGAAGACTAGATTTACAAACACCAGGGACAGATTTAATGGCTTTAGTCACCTGCTGTGAACCTGGCAACTCACACTTACCCTGCCATTAACAGTTAAGACTGGATATGTAGCACATATCCCTTCTTTTTCTGGAGATACACAACCGGAAGGTCACCTTTATCAGATGACCAGAGACAGGGTTTGATCCACTCAGTTTGACCTCAACAAACATTTAGAAAAGTTCCTTAGCATTCTGGAAACGCAAAACCCAGGCCCTGCTATTAGTTCACAGAAGTAGGGGAGTTCACAGATGTCTATCATAGTTGCACTACTAATCAAAGGAAAAGTAATAAGTAGACTCTTGAATATACAGGAGAAAGGATCTAGAATTTCAAAATAAATAATAGGTTAAACCTGGCGAGGGATTTCAGCTAAGAGACATCAGGTAACACATTCTTCAGATGTGATGCAATTTTCTTCCTCTTGCTTTTCTTTCTTCTCTTGTAAGACCACCAATAGTTACTAAACAGCCATTCCTGTAATGAATATTGCATATGACTATTTTCTTGCAAATGAAAGGAAGAATAAAACCTGCTACTTTTTGATGGGACAAAGTGTTTCCATTATGACCTCATGCTTTCTTTACCAGAGTGATTCTATTACACTACCAGATCATCATGCAATTCCAATTAAAGAGATGAACTGTTTTCTTCATCAGATGAATTTTAGAAGCAGAAGATCAGCAGCATGCAAGGCCTATTTGAACTGGGAAATAACTTAAATATTCTGAAGGAAACCTTACTTTGGAAACTAATTCTTCTACTATCCATACTCTAAAAACCTAACCTCCCATTCCAAAATGTAGATTTTAGCATTTTTTGCTTTACATTTCCAAATTTAAATAATTAATAATCTAAATCCTGAACCAAAAAACAGTCATAAGCTCAATTTTTCCATTTCCTAAAGATTATGCTAAGTCATGTACAAGCTAAAGAGGCAAAGATGATTTTGAAATATTCTAGGCTCACTAACACTTTATAAAATGCAATAAAATAAGGGATGCCAAGCAAAATGAGTTTTAAAAGTCAGCTGCAGTAATAGAAAAAATTAAATAGAAAATGTCAACCTTAGGACAGAAGGAAAGTTACAGCTTTTAAAGGATGGCCTCTTCTACCATATAGTCCTTATATTGTTCATAAAAGTGACAAAATCAAGGAGATAAAAGGAGATAAGAACATTATCTTCGGTTTCCAAAGACATCCTGTTTCAAAAGGAGGTTAAGACCCTTAAGGTTCTTTATTATGTTACTCCCTTATATAAAACGTCTACATATCTATGCAAAGAAAAAGAGAGCTAGGAAGATCACTATTTTTAATATCTGCTAAATTAGTTAACTGCAGTTCTAAAGATAACAATTTATGACAGCTGGTGTGGGGTCAGTAGCTCTGACTGAGGAAGCTGTGACTGGTCTGGAGAGACGGTCCCAAAAGGAATCGCCTTCCCGGGGCCCGGTGTCTTCCCTCAGCTGCTGGCAGGAGGGCCCTTGCAGAGGCTGTCAGCTCTTTAGTGATATCAGCTCGTGATTCCAGCTCAGCTCTGCAGGGCAGCCTCCAGGCCAGACCAGGGAGAGAGACGAGAGGCTCGTGTGGCTGTTCCTCACAAGGTAGCTTTATTAGTTGGTGAAGGGGAGGCCAGGGATGGACTCTCTCTGCCCTCACTGGGGCAGGGGGCTAGCTTTATAGGGATACAGGGGGTGAGCATCAGAGGGTAAGGGCCAATGGGCTACAAAGGACATGCATAGGGTTTCCCTGAGGATTCTGGGTTTGTCTTCTTCTCGCCGTAACTGAAAAGTGGTTGCCTTTCCAGGGGAGTTCTGCTGGGAGACTGAGCAATCTCCGTATCTCAGCAGACGTCCCTCCAGGGCAGTGGCTGGGCATACCCCACAAGCAATAAACGTAAAATTAAACATAAAAATAATAATCTTTCTGCATTTTTCAGAAAACTAGTCTTTCTGATCAAACACCTAAAAGGACACTAAATTAACATGTTCTGAAAGGATGCGTGAAGCCTCCAAGCCAACATATTTGGGGACCATTTGCACTTTTAATTTACGAAATTCATTTCATTAAAGGAAAACATTTCATGTCTTCAAATAATCCATTAGTTTGGGATAGATCCAAAATAAATGAAGCCGAGTTCCTTTGGGGAGCCATTTCTTCAGCAGAAGTCAGACCGTGTGATTCACTGGGTTGCAGAATAATCTTCCAAGAGAAGATTTGAAAGCCTGATAGCTGGTTCCTTTGCAAACTAGACCTGACAGTACTCCAGAAAATATACTACCCAACATCAAGGATGATGAAGACTGGCTAGATCTGTCACTGCTCTAATTTCTGTGAGCTGGCCAAACATATGTGATTGAACTGGAAAGGAATTTAATACATTTCCATTTATAGTAAAAAGGGTTTGAAAACAAGACAGAAGCCAGTCTGTTCACAAGGTATTTATAAGAAAAGCATAGGTGTGTATCTTCTTTAAGAAAAGCAATGTTGATAGTTTTAAAATATAATTTCAAACATATATGGGATTCTTAAAATCTTGTCATACATTCAATATGAAAAACCCAAGGTTCCGGAACTTCTAGGCAACACTTTTTTGTGTACTGTCAACTGCTGAGGTCATCACTCTGACCTTGACCAGCTACAGAGATTCATACCTGGCTATGCACAAGCAAGAACAAGGAAGACTGATGCCCACTTCAATTAAAACATGTCTTGAAGATGGAAATAAATGATAATAAATAACAAAGTGTGGGGATATTACTATTAATCTACTGCTTTCTCATTTTCAGACTGAATGACACTTAGGTCTGATGAACAAATCCCAAAGAAAGGGAAGCATTCTCTATAGGGAGGGTTCTGACATGCATCTATCCCAACAGCTCAGCCTGAACTGCTCACACAGAGCCCACAGTCCTGGCTAGCAGCCAAGTACAACAGATTCTGCAGAGCCTGAACACAAAAGGTACTTAGAGGTTGCCCAGTTAAATAAACCTTGTTTAGACATATAACACAGTCATTTGAATCCAGAAAGGGACTGACTGAATTAAAATGGAAGTATAAAGACCCAACTGGGTCCAAAGCTTGTATCTTGAAATCCTCAGGTCACTCGTACCTAACCCCTTAGAGGAAGGGAGAAGTGAGGATGCAGGAGTTGACCTTGCTGAGGGAGAAAAATGACATGGGGGATCAGGACAGCACAGCTGGGTAAGTCTGCAGACAAGGGTACAGTTTAAGATATGTCCTCCCTCCCTTTCTAGGGTGACTAGGTCTTTGTCTTTATTCACAGCTTGCTATTTTTTTGAATCTCATTGTGAGATGCTTGATTCTTCCTAAACTTAGTTTTGTGTAAACTTGGCATTTAATTCAGGGATGAAGACATCCTGTAAGTAAAAAGTAGGTATTGAAATCCTCTCTGTTGGATCAAAATTGCAGCTTGAATGAGACACATGGTAAAAAGAAAATGCAACAAGAAAAAGGAAATCTCAATGCAGCACTTAAGGTATCATTAGTAAAGACAATTTGATTATAAATCAGTTTCCAGTAAATTTACATATGAGAGCACAGTGAAGGTCTTAAGGCCTTGAGAAAAACTTAAACATTTTAAAAAGCAAATATTTCATTCCTGATGTTGCAGTGATGTGACATGCATTCTCAGGCTCATTTAATGGAAACTCACCACAATATATTCCATAATTTTTCCCATTTTATGGTTGGTAATTATTTTTAGTCCAGGTGAAGTCTTAGACCCTTCCCACAACAAACACATAAACAATTCCACCAGCTGAACTGGAAAGAGGGCATAGGGTGGAAATAAATTCAGAAAATGACTCATTTAAATCAGCACTGCTATTGAAAGAAATGTCCCCAAACCTAAAATGCTGGATATTTGATTATTTGCTCCTTTGGAGAAAGAAGCACTGCCTAGATCAATGAGGATTACACTCAGTTAAACAAAGTACTTATGCGTTTAAACCAGTATCTTTTCACCTAAATCCTTCTCTCTAGATGCTTCTTTAGTTGTCTAAAAATAATCCAGCTTTTCAGAGCGAATGCCTTCCTAGGCCGTGAACTTGCCAGGAGACTACAAAAGTGTGCAATTTCAAGAGAAATCCTATTCATCTTCCTATATGCAGCTTCACAAACATAATTTTCTATTTTACTGATGAAAAGTCAACCACTTCCTTCGGGTTTTGTAATCAGTGCTAGAGACACATATTAATAGGCTCAGAAATATTAATTTACCTTTAAGCCAAATATCAGTTTCTTATTCTGGTCTGCAATAATTCAAAGACTCAGAACTGTAAGGCCAGAAGGGACTATTGGCTAACTCTTGTGCACTTGCAGGCTTCAAAACTTCCTATGGTCACTCTGAAACGGAGTCAACTAAAGCATGAATAACATTTCCCAAAACTTTCAGAAAGGTATCTACCATTGGCTTGAAGATATCTAGAGATTCACCATTTTGGTAATTTCTTCTTTCTTTCTTAAAAGTTTCAATAGATAGTTTCCTAACTGAATTTATCTATCTTTCTTCACCCTCTACCCCATTTGTCTGCAGCCAGTACTTTCTTTTTGTTATGGGTCTCTGACATGGTAAGTGAGCAACATATGTGATGATTCAGTTATGTTTCAAGTGGCAGCATGCAGAGGCAATATTGCATCTGTATTCCTACCCTATTTAAAAACCAAGACATGCACAGTATTATTTTGGGAAAAACTCCTTCCCTTCTTTAATAACCAGAATATTTTGAGGCTAGTGTCCAACATATATTTCCAGTTTCTGCTGGTTTAATCCAGACTCTGAAGACACAATCCTGCCTAGCCTTTCGCCCAGATTTCTCTCTTCCCTCTTCCTACCACAAGAGTTTGTGTGAAAACATTGAAGATCAAACCATGAAACCAGTCAAGCTAAACAGTAATCTTTCCATGCTGGCTTTCAGCATTATTAGTATCTCAGTCTGGTAAACCATGTACCCCTCAAATTGCTTTCACTGATACAGCAGCCAACAAAGCCCCCAGATGGGGACAATCTGCTGCAGATGAAAGGTTCTTCTGTTACCACATGCAAGCAGACTGTTATTGCAGTGTGCTTCTGAGTTCATTATGTTAGCCCTGCAGTTATTTCTTTGGCTTGTATGTGTGTAACATTGCCTTTGTTACCATCACTGCTCTGCAGTATCGTGACTCTGACAAATTTTAATGCCACCCATTTCATACACATTTCTATATTTCTAGCACAATTACTAAGAAACTCGACTACAACTTTAATTCAGTGACAAATCATTGTTCATAGTAATTTCTGAAATAAGGCACTCAGATTTGAATCTCTTTGTCAGATACTCTACCACACCTTTGTTTTTAAATTAAAATAACATAAATTAACAAGTCAGAAGCTTTGCAAAAGTCTAAGTCTACAAATTCTATCAGATATCACTAATCAAAGGTGTAATCTCTTCAAGACATGTAATCAAGCATTTTAAAATAATCGTTTTCATTATAGACTATCTGCAAATATATTTTTATCTTTGAACTTATTTAATTTTGCAATTACAGTTTACAAAAATCAGCGTTGCTATCTTCTATAACTTCTTCCAGTACCTAAATAAAACTTGTCATTTATTTCCTTAAAATAAATTATCTGTGTGATTTGACAGGCTGTAACTCACAAGATAACAAAGTATCCTGCCTTAACAAGCTGGTTTTTTACTATTCAGTAGACAATTCTATAATTCTATAAATTCAATCAGTCATTTATTCTATTGCATATTTATCACATTGGTAGCATTGCTGATGCAAGTATTTTAGATTACTATTACACATTAAAGAGATCTATTGACTTCACTGGGAATATTTATGCAAAGTGATATAAACTCAAGGAAAACAACAAGGAAATTGTGTCTTAGGTCAGAAAGCTAAGAAAAATAATACTATCACCACTCTCAGCAATAAAAAAAAGGAAAAGGAAATGGCAGTTCTCCATTTTATTAATCATTTAGTGCTTTTCAATTTGTTTTCAAATTTATTTTAAAATGTTACATTACGAATTAAGATCTTTGATTTTACTTTTTTCTCTGTAGGTACTCCCACAAACTCTGTGTGTTACCAACGGGGAAAAATAGGCCTTTGAAAAACATATTAAAAAGCACTAAAGCCAAGAGCAACCAAATAGCAGCAAAGCTCAGGAAATTTCCAAAGCAAAATTTAAATTTTTTTTGAAACTTAATAAAGAAAAAAAATGTAGGTCTTGCTATCTCTTTTCATCTTTCCATAAATTACCAGCAATATGCTTTCCATCTGTTCTGGTTTGGAATATGGAGATCCAGGTATCCAGGCACACAGACCGAATGTCCTATGGGGTCCTCCTGAAAAGGCCAAACTCCACACACTGTAATGCAGTGTAAAGGCCTCCACCTGTGTGTAGGTGACTTGACACACCTTGAACTACACCTCAGATGTAATGCATGTAGGAGGGAGTTCCTCTGAAAGAAGTTCTGCACTCTATGGGCCTTTGTCTCCTGCTGACATAATTTTAAGTCAGATACAATAAATAGTAACAACAAATAAAACTACCATGTGTTTAAGAAAAATTCAGTCCCAAAACAGGCTTAAAACAGACATCTAAGAACAATTCAGCAAGTTTTAATGCTGATCTCTTGAGCAATCAGTAGTAATAACCAGTTGGATCACACATGGTGTGCATATCAGCTGTCCAGAACCAAGTTCATTTATGACTTGTTACACTTTGGAAAAGCTTTTCACTTTACACTGTTCAAGGCAAGCACTTAGAATGTGTACAGCAATACATACAAGTGCTCAGAGGTCTAATCTGAGGATCTACCTTGACCTGGGTGAATTACTCAGTTTATGGCTGTGAGAACTGGCTACAGTGACTAATGGTTTCTCTAAATATCCTTCATGTTTCTGGGAAAAATTCCTACTCTGTTTTGTTTCTGTTGGTTTACCTCCTGTGAGTAGAACTGGCTGAAATACTTTTGTGTGCACATGCATTTGTGCACGCAGCTCATTAAAACACATGGCTCTTTTAACAGAAGATTTTTACAATTGTGGAAGACTCAAAGCTCCCACGTCTTTCAAATGTGGCATTTGTTGATACCTAGCATCAGTGAAATTATAAACATACAGGAAGAACAAATGTGCACGAGTTGACAAACTCATACTGCTATAATTTTTTAAAAGAAGTACAGTTTAACTTCATTGAGAATGCCGGTTGTTCAAATACCACCAGGGTGATAGGTTCCTTCAAATGCTTAACGTAAATGAGTGAAAATGAACAGAGCATTTCTACCCTCTCCCAGCAAAAATGAATTCACTCCTGCAACCTGCTTCCTTCACCACTAGAACAATGCATGCCATTTAGCTGGAAGTGCTCCTTGGGTAACTTTTCTCCAACACAACCACTAATGTGCAATAAATCCAGTATTACGTGACTGATTACTCACCTCATCAACTCGAGGATCTTGAGCTTGAGCAGCATTGGGCACTGGGGAGTCACAGTCTGGGCTATAATGCTCACAATAGTCAAATGCAGCTCTGGGATCAGCTATAATCAACAGCTGCTGGATCTCACCCTACAGGAAAGCATATGCAGATTAAATAACAAAACCAAAGGTAGTCTACAGTTCATCAGAAGTACAGTGTTCACATTCAGAAACAAAACCAGGCACATAATACTTATATATTTCCATATGTTATAAATAACATATCCACTTAATTTCTGCTGCTATTATGGAAAACAACTATTGTTCACATGGCAAAACAATGCAAATTAAGTCCAAATGCGCTTAGGTGCAAAATTCTGGCTTAAAATCATGTCTGGTTTTGAAAGGAGAGAGTGGGAAGGTGCAACTTCTGATCTGTGATTTTCATGCTGTTTGTTTACTTCTTTACTGGAATCGGTCTAAATTCCTAAGATTTAATTCAGGGCACTTACTATTACCAGCATGCAGCTCAGCATGCAAGTGATCAACAATATAATTCTGAGTTTGCATCACATATGCATTCTCAAAGGAGACAATGAAATAAAATAAAATAAAATAAAATAGTCTGTACCAAAGACAGTTATTTGAATAAAACATAATTAAGTAAAAGCACTGTGTAAATACACACTACAGAATGTGTTAAAAAAAAATTAATTTCTAAAAAATGTTGGTTTTGCCTCTATTCCCATATATCATGCATAAAAACAACATCACAGAAAGAGACCCACTATTCTGGATAATAAAAATTGCTCTGCTGAGATCCCCTACAGAGACCTTGTATGTTTATCATTTTCCACAGAAAGCTGTCTGGTATCCAGCATATTCCTTAACATAGTGGTACTATTTAAGCAGCATTAGGTAAATTCCTGCCAACATTTCCACTATAAATTTTCTCATCCAGTAGCTTCTTATGCTCACATAAAAATAAGTTTGTTGGAAATTGGCACATATTCTTGGTCAAAACCCATTAATTTCAATCTCTCACTATTTCCCCACAAGGGAGTGATTTTTAAGCTTTTATATACTTTGAACATAATTTTATTTTGGTTTTACCCAAAATAAGGACAAATTAATACCTTTGTTAGTATACCTGTGATTGCTTTGTCATTAAAGAGAAGATATAATAACTGATGAAAATCTACAGCTGGGAAAACTCACAATTCTCTCAAGTATTTCCAGAATCACTTTACATCTATCATAACAGTAACCTTTAACAAATTAAGAAAATTGGAGAATATTTTAAAATAGTTAATAATAATTGTAACATTCCTTCCTTTCAAAATGAAAAAACAGAGACATAAGCAAATTTCTTCAAACTGAAAAAAATAAATCAAACAATAATCTGCAATTTTCCTAGTTCTACAACCTTTTTACTAATTTTTCAGGCATAAAGTAGGACATAGTTTCAGAGCACATAATGGCTGTATGTTACAAGTCTGCTTTTTACAGTACTCTCAGCTCACTTTACCTTACAGACTCATGTGTGTCTCAGATTAATTTAGACACAGAATATTTTTTTCTAAGCTTCCAGAAATACTACAAGTGCAGCAGTTTGTTTCTCTGTCAGCAGTTCTGTACTGTCTCCTTTATTTTCCTTAATTCATTAACGCTTCCTGATTTGGGCATCTTACAAAACCTGCTATACATACAGAAAAATTCCCCCTTTGATTTCTTACATGACCCCCTCAAGAGCTAGAGTGCTTTGAGAGGTTTTGTACAGTCACTGTCAGCCTGAGCTACGCATCTGCCATCTCCAGCAACGTGTTTCTGAAATGCTCTGCCCTTTCTCTTCCACCAACCACATTAAAATTAAGTGAGGCAGAAGAAAAAGTGGGAGAGAATAAGCAACTGTAAGACAAAAGATGTAAGCAATATAGGTGGATGTGTAGAACCTCTGCCCTCACCCTGCTGAGTTCAAGTCATGGTCTTGGTCTTTGGCCCTGAGCAGTCCTGGCTGTCTGAAGCGCCTGGACAGATCTCCATGTCTGCAGTGTGCCAGCCAGCAGGAGCCATGCCCAAACGGCTCCTGAAACTACTGTTTAGTCAGAGAGCCTAAAAGAACCCAGCTCCAGGAATACAGCCAGTACTCTGGAGTGTTGTGCTGGTCTTGAATGCCATGGAATTTTGGCACTGAGTTTTGCTGGATTGTGTGTTTGCAAGAAGCACTTGGTATGCTGTTACCACTTGGCTTGAACGTTCCTAAATTGGTTAAAGCTGTTCCTGATCCATTGACTGTACTTCCCAGCCCTGCCCGTCTGCCTGTCATAGGTCTACATAGAGGGAGGCCCTCAGAAATCCTACACAGAATACATAAATTTTTATAGAATACATAAATTGCTACTGGATATTCATGTGTGAGAAGTTTACTGAGGAACTGATTGATTGTACATTTGGAATCCCAAATGTTAGTTTCCCTCTTTTTCCTTCAAGATGTGCTATAAAAATATTTCCAGAAAATTATCCATTTTCATTTTCTATTTTCTGTTTTTATTTTCAGTCTTTGCTAATTAAATTGTTTCTCTGAGAATTTTGTTCTGTGAAGTATTGGCCATGCTGTAACAGTAGTCAAAGAGCTTTCCTTTCAGATCAGGTGAATCATCTCAGCCCATGAAGTTCCGCACACATTATTGCAGATTTCATTATTGTGATTTAATTACCATTCTAAGGTATTTGTTGGACAAATCTATACTCTTTCGCTATGAAAAATTTTCACAGAATAACTTCAGTCTTTACAAACACATTCTTTGATTTCAGCTGCTTGATTTTGTGAGACCAAAATAGAATTTTATAAAGTTCCTACCAAATAATCTACAAATAATCTGGTCATATTTTATGACCTGGAGTCATAAATGAGGCACTTAAAGATCTACCTGCACAAATCCTGAGAACTCTGAATTATGTGTTATTAAGTATTCCAATAGCTGATCTGTAAAACAATACTGAGGTATCTAAATATATATGCATATGTCATACCATTTTTCTTATACAAAAATTTCAGGAAAAAAGGAAGTCTCAGGGTAGAATGATGAAAGCAAGAGAGAGAGCAAAGATGGAGCAGGAGAAAGAAAAATAGATCAAAATGTACAAATACACTTGAGCATCCTTAAAATACTCTGAAAAGTGCAAGGAGAAAAAAAGAAAGCACAAAAGGCAACTGTCTATGTAGAGTAGTTCTTCCATCTCTATGAAACTTACATGACCACATCTGTTGGCAAAGACTGCTCAGGCAATTTCACAAAGTTGGAAGTTGATATCTAACATGTTATAGAAGTAAAGCCTTTCATGTCTCTGCTGAGCCAGTTGTCCACCATGCTTTGGTGTCAGAGGCAAGTGGATGATAGCAGAAGGAAGACGCAGAGAACGTGTGGTGAGGTGTCAGGCAGACACACACAGCCACATTTTCATATTAATACTTGTAACAAAGTGCATGCTTAACTTGCCCCAAAAAGCTCTAAAAGCCTATTTCACCTTTGAGAATCACAATAGAAGAATAACGTACTGCCTTGTAACAATTTTTTTTACCCTGGATAACACTTAAACCAATGTATTTTAACCAGGGATTTGTCAGATGTTTAATATAACTTGCTCATTAGGGATAAGAAAGATGAGAGCTACGTCTCAGTTGCCCAGAGTTGGTGGAGAACATCCAGCAAGGTATTTTTTCTACCATTAAGCATACAAGTACCACCCGGAAGTAAAGTAGATCAATTTTAAATCTTAATATTTAGTTTGGATCCTAAATTCTTTACTGAAAAAGGCACTAAGTTGTTGTCAAAGCCAACATATAACTTACAAAAGGCAAGGCAAAGTTCAGTGATTCATTGAAATATGGAATAAAACCAAGTAAAGTTTATGAACATTTTCATTCCTCTCTATTTTGGGGATATGCTCATAGTTAAAATCAGAGGCTTTTCAATCAGCCTCATGGTTATATGATAAAAGCTGCCTGAGAATCATGAAATATCTTGTCCATCAATTATGCCTAGCATGAAAACATGGTACGGAAGGATTTCTTCTAAAACGTACTCCACCAAATAAGTTACTCTTTGCAGAATCCTCCAAGACTACTAAAAGGAGTTACTTTGATTGAGGAAATATTCACTTGGTTGCATGCCAGAGCAAATGTGGAGAACCAGGCTAGAGAGCTACAAGGACAATATGCTCAAACCAATAGAATTCCTGCCTGCTGGAACAACTACCCAGACATTTACTCACATCAACTGTTCTACTACAAGGAGCACACAAATGTGTGTGATGAATTCACTCTTTGAAAATTCCTCTGTGAATCTCACAGACATTCCACAGTGACATCCTGGAATAAGAAAATATATGTGTATGTACACTTCCAGGACTGATTGAAAAACACAAAGTGGTAACGCACACGTACTGCCTTGTAACAATTTTTTTTACCCTGGATAACACTTAAACCAATGTATTTTAACCAGGGATTTGTCAGATGTTTAATATAACTTGCTCATTAGGGATAAGAAAGATGAGAGCTACGTCTCAGTTGCCCAGAGTTGGTGGAGAACATCCAGCAAGGTATTTTTTCTACCATTAAGCATACAAGTACCACCCAGAAGTAAAGTAGATCAATTTTAAATCTTAATATTTAGTTTGGATCCTAAATTCTTTACTGAAAAAGGCACTAAGTTGTTGTCAAAGCCAACATATAACTTACAAAAGGCAAGGCAAAGTTCAGTGATTCATTGAAATATGGAATAAAACCAAGTAAAGTTTATGAACATTTTCATTCCTCTCTATTTTGGGGATATGCTCATAATTAAAATTAGAGACTTTTCAATCAGCCTCATGGTTATATGATAAAAGCTGCCTGAGAATCATGAAATATCTTGTCCATCAATTATGCCTAGCATGAAAACATGGTACGGAAGGATTTCTTCTAAAACGTACTCCACCAAATAAGTTACTCTTTGCAGAATCCTCCAAGACTACTAAAAGGAGTTACTTTGATTGAGGAAATATTCACTTTGTTGCATGCCAGAGCAAATGTGGAGAACCAGGCTAGAGAGCTACAAGGACAATATGCTCAAACCAATAGAATTCCTGCCTGCTGGAACAACTACCCAGACATTTACTCACATCAACTGTTCTACTACAAGGAGCACACAAATGTGTGTGATGAATTCACTCTTTGAAAATTCCTCTGTGAATCTCACAGACATTCCACAGTGACATCCTGGAATAAGAAAATATATGTGTATGTACACTTCCAGGACTGATTGAAAAACACAAAGTGGTAACGCACAAGGTGGGGTATCTGCACTGGAAAAATAGCTTTGATACAAAAACAATGCAACACTAGAAAAATGCAGTGTTGAGCAACAAAAAAAGGAATTGGAGACCAAATTTGCAGGAAAGCAGTAAACATACAAGTTCTCTTTCCAATTTTGGCTATATCTTTATGTAATTACTGCTTAAGTTAGCCTCATGGTAATAATTGGTACATGTGATTCCAAATTTTTGGAGTCTTCCAAAAATTGGATTCCACAGCAGAAATAGGAACAAAGAAAATTTCCAGTTAGATATGGTGTCAGATTTTCTCAATGATATAAATCATCAAGGGTCTGACTAGTAAGGAATTAATTATTTTTTCATTATATCGATAAATGCTAATGGTGGCTTATTACCTTAACTGACTTCATAAAAAGTTGTAGATATTATATGCCTTCTTGAAACATTTTCTTTTCCTTTTAACTAGGCAATCTTACTAATGCTTTCTAAATATGGTGCATTAGAAAATTACAACCATAAAAGTAGTCAATTTATAGTCTATTTATTACCTAGAATTTCTATCATTGAGAAAAGACACCTCCACTATCAACTGCCACATTGTTAAAAAGGCAAAAGTAGGAATTCTTAGAAGGCTGTAAGGGCACTGTACAAAGAAATCAGTGCAGAAATAATGTTTTCTTCCAGTACGTAAAATTTTATGGTCTAGTTCCTTAGTTCTACAAGAAACTCCGCAGTTCAGAGGCAGATTTTGGGATATCTCTCTTACAAGAATCTTAATAAAAAAATAACCCTGCCAGGTGAAATTAGATTTTGTCCAGGGAATTGCAGGTAAGCATTACTTCAGAAACTGTGCAGGAAAAATAATCAAAACAACAAACCAAAAAAAACCCCAGCAACCAGTTAAACATCTAATTTATTTATTAAAGGTTCAAAAATACTTTCTACAACTAGAGTGTGAGGGTTAGAATTAGCAAAATACCATCTTCCTGATTCACACTGGATAAACTTAGAACCTCTTATGTGCTTATAAGGATAATTATATTTTAAAGATGTTTACATAAATGCTGAGAAAAGCAAAGCAAAACCAATGCTAGGCACTAAATCAACTCATAACAAAATCAGTATCTTTCATTTTCATATTACAGCTAAAGCCTAAAAAGTACAAAGTGAATTTATCAATAGAGCAGCAGAAATCAGCACAAATACCCTAACCTGGGCATTTTGTGCCAACTTTCTCTAATTGGTTATGTGATAGTACAGCTACAGACTCCAAAGAACAAAAGTCTAGACAGCATGGATATCATTACTATAGAATTTAGAAAAACCTGCTGCAGAATTCATTTAATCTTCCTGCAAAGATCTGAGGGATTGAGGAATTCCAGGAGCTTTTAATATAATATTCCATAACCCGGGCCCATTGCATAATATAGCTAGAGAAAGATGTTTAGAGCCTGCCAGACTGAAGCACTGTAAAAGCAATAAATTGTGAAAGCAGAATACTGTACGGGTCAAAGTTTCCACAGAAATCAATGTCTTCTTGATTCTTTGAAATACCATGCTTATAGAAGGATAAATTCAGCTTGGTTAAGAAATAGTTTGATATACCAATTATAATTTTTAACCTTCATAACATAGCTGTTCACAAAGTCAACTGCAATTCTTGGCTGAGAGATTAGATTTTACTACAATGACTATATAACAGCAAGTGTACATAGACACAGGCACGCACGTGTGCCCAAGGACATCCTATTTCTAGATAAAAGATCTGCAAATCTTTTACATTTTCATGTCTTTTGAAACCTTATTTACAACTGTTGTTCAAAACTGAAATGTATTAGACACAATAATAAATGAGGTGATAATAAATCCTATCTGTTAATTATTTTGAAGCTGATGCAGCATGCTGCATTTTTTGATCCCAGGTTGTTAATTTTTAATGTAATTACAGACAGTTTAGTTAAATGACCATTCCTCTGTTTCTTGGGAACATTCCTTGAAAATGAACTTGAATTCCAATGAATTACCAGAACTTTGCTTTCTTCTTCTCTCTACCTCCTGCTTCCAAAAATAAGGAAGGGAAACTAGATTTACTTTTGTTCATTGATCAAAAACTTGTTTGGAAATACTATAAAAAATTAATAAACACCCAATCACCATTCTCTGAGATAAAAAAGAATAAAGAAAAACAAAAAAAGCCAAATAGAAAGCTTTTGTATGAAATGCTGGTTTTTTATTAGTTGCCTCTGAAATGGAAAAATTGTCTGCTTTGCTTTACTTTTTTTTTTGTGTTGGGTTTCTTTTTACTTCTCAGTGCTCACACTGGCCAGTTACTCTGGTGTTGATATCTAAAAGGTTGATTGTAAGTATTTTTTCCTGGAACATTAAACATTTCTCTTCAGTCTGACAGATAGTCAGTGGGTCAGTAGCAATTACTAAATTACTGTAATGGGAAAAATTTTGGCAGTGTGTCCATGAGCTGGTGCTGCAGCTCCACAGGGCAGTGTGAAGCAGAGGATAGTGAGGACACCTCGTTCACACCCCATGCTGGGGGGCACTTTGCCTTGGGCTGGCTTCTCTGTTCTACTTTAGCTGTACAGCAAAGCTGAACACTCAGTAAAGCTCACATTTGCTCAAATACCCATTCTGCTCCTGTCTGCACTTGCACTCTGGGGCTTCCCATGCTCACAGATATGTGAGGGATGGGTCCTCGTCTGCAGCTAAACCACACTGCTGCCAAGGCATTCTCAGTCTATCTCCAGCTGCTCACTCAGGCTATTTAAAGGAATCCCATGCTGTACACAAGTGTATTAGTGCTTTTTTCATGAGAACAGATTCATGACTAGTATCAAAATCTAAACCCTTTATTAACAAGTATTACTGCAAGGATTTAATCCACAAACTCTGTGCTGTTAAAGCTTTCATTGGCTTTAAATGAGAGTCTTATACATCAGGTTTTGTCTTGTTATACTCATTTAAAGCAAAGTGCCTAAAAAATTATGGTATTGGTCTGACGTGAAGTTTTGAAGGAAAAGAAGTGTCTATAGGGAAACATCTGCATAAAGACTCTGTTAGTTATTAACTTATTATAAAACGCTTATAAAAAACTTGTATTGTTCACACCAATAGTACTAAATGAGGAGTGACAAATCCTTAAAGCTGGCAAAGAATAAAAAGATCCCTATTATTTATAAAACATTTAAGCTACAAACATATTTCTATGGATACAATTCAAAATTCTTTTACTAGGTGCCATGCACCCATGTACAAGCATCTCACTCTTTTTGACATTCTTTTTTCTTTTTTTTGGTTTGCATTTTGGGAATTCTCTTTTTTGCAGCAGGCACTTACAAACCAGCTGTTCTTGCAATATGTATTTGAAAACACAGAAGACAATAATTTCAAAAGACACATGCAAAAGTTTGAGGAATGTTGTGACAGTCTTTCAAAAACAAGCATTTACAAATTAGTCCCAGTGATATCAAAAGATTCACTTCAGTGAGCAAGGGCTTAGCAGTGCAAATGAAGGTCTCATAATTTGGCAGTTAATAATAATACAGTTTCTAGACAGCATAATTTTATTATTTTAAGATGCATTCATGGTTTATGATTTGCTTCTCATCATTTGTATGCACCTGATGCTTAGTGCTTGCTTGAATTCACTATCTTGTTTTTAACATGATATGATGTCCGTATTAAAAAAGCACAATATCATAAAACCTCAGATTAGCACTTATATTCAGGAATGAGCAGCAGGCAACTCCAAATTGGAATTTTCTCATATAAAACACACAACACCCCACTAGATTTAGAAAATACTTTATATTTGCTTTTAAAGCTAAACCAGAATCTTTCTAACAGCACTGTTAAATAAAATGCCTCTTAGCTTTAGCACCAGTAGGTAAACTTACCAAAGAATATTGTGTGTTTTGGATATACAGAACCAGTGAATTTGGCAGCCATTTATCATGTTCTTAGGACACTAATCAGCCCTTTCCTTCTTTCAGTGATCTATTTGATCTCTGGACACCCAGTATGCTTATTTACTCAGAAAATATTGATTTTCATAGGGAAGTTATGTCATTAGGTCATGTAACATCGATTAAAATGTATGCACTTAAAATTTCCCAGTGTGCTATAACATATTCTTGCATTAGTAATAGTCAGACTACCAGAATCAGAACAAGGATAGGACAACTGCCTAGAAAATGGAGGTCAATATTAAGAACAAAAAAAAAAGAAAAGGAAATGGTCAAGAATTTAATTTAGTTAAATCTTGTATTGCAAACTTAAAATAACACAATTAGAAAAAAAGAAGAATATTTGAGCCACTGGGATGTAACATTGTTTTAAAGTAAGTGTGAAACATTCTTCACATGAACAATATTTATTCTGAAGATTCTAAATGAATGATCCATGCAAATATGTTAGAGAAATATGACTGAAAGAGTAATTCCTTCTTCAAAAGATACAATCAAGTTGTGAGAAGGACAGAAAAATGTATTATAATAATAGCTGTTTTGGACTCATTTGTGTACACCAGAGTTCAGAGAGGCTTAGAAGCACCTTCTAAGGGAACAGGAACATAGGATGTATCTAATTGTTCACAGCACTGATTCTGACAGGGCTGAACTCCGCTTTCAGTGGGAGTGAGATACCTTAGAGATGCAGCTGGGTTTGGTGCAGTTGTGTTATGCTGCATACCTTGGTTCAAGACCAAAAAGAAACACTATCATCTTCGATTAGTAGGTCACGGAAGTGTAAGACTTCATTATATTTATCTACAGGTTATTATTTCCACATTTTAAATATCCATTCAGTCTGAGGAGACTGAAGAGTGCTCCACTGCTCCTGCAACCAAATCATTGGCTTACTATGAGTAAAAATAATATCATTATTACCCAAGATATAACAGCCTCTGTGATGCATGGATACAATATTAATCCTTCAGACACTGTGAGCTGTGGATTACAAAAAGTATTTGTCTTTAGGGGCTTCCTACATTTAAGCTAACAAAAGCTATAAATGTCGTATGAAAAGTCTGCCGTATGCAGTTTTAAGCCTTAAACAGTTAAATCTAATGTTGTGACTAGATAACTTCTGGAATCTCCTGTGCACAGAATAGGACACATTGTGTTATGTGTATCTTCAGTGACTATTGTGGTCTCAAGAAACAGCAGGGTTCAAAACACAGAAATACTAACAAGGAGACCCATGAAATCACCAAATGTCACTCTGAGCTGCCATGAATGAGAAAACCAGAACATTTAACGCACAATCACGACACTCTCAAGGAGAGACAGATTTCAGGAAACAGCACCAAACTTTAGAAATTGTAGCAGCAGTAACTAAGGGATGGATAAATTCTTGTAAATAAAACAAGAAGAATGCTGTTTAGAGTAGAAAAACAGTAGACAAACTCAAAATGAACCAGATTATGTTTTGTTTGGCCAGACTTAGGACAGAGGTCACTTGGCTTGTTCACCCTAGAGAAGAGGAGACAGAGGTGAGACCTCATCGCAGTCTGCAACTTCCTTGAGAGGGGAAGAGGAAGGGGCAGGCACTGATCTCTTCTCTGTGGTCGCAGTGATAGGACCCGAGGGAATGGCATGGAGCTGTGTCAGGGGAGGTTTAGGCTGGATATCAGGAAAAGTTTCTTCACCGAAGAGGAGACAGAGGTGAGACCTCATCGCAGTCTGCAACTTCCTTGAGAGGGGAAGAGGAAGGGGCAGGCACTGATCTCTTCTCTGTGGTCGCAGTGATAGGACCCGAGGGAATGGCATGGAGCTGTGTCAGGGGAGGTTTAGGCTGGATATCAGGAAAAGTTTCTTCACCCAGAGGGTGGTTGGGCATTGTCACAGGCTCCCCAGGGAAGTGGTCACAGCACCAGCCTGGCAGAGTTCAAGAAGCATTTGGACAATGCTCTCAGGCACATGATGTGATTCCTGGGCAGTCTGGCCTGTGCAGGGCCAGGAGTTGGCCACGATGATCCTTGTGGATTCCAACTCAGGATGGTCTATGATTCTATAATCCATTAAAAATGTATATGGCCCAGTATTTTGTTTAAACTTTTGAGGTACGTTCTAATTTCAACATGCACATTTTTACCTACAGATTCAGGTAAATGAACACAGGTATAAATTAATCCATGGTGACTGTACAGTAAAAGAGAAAGCAGAAACCTACCCCAAAAGCAAGGATTGCAAGCTTCTAATTTAAGTAAGACTTCACACTTAATCGAACCCCCCCTTAATTTCAAGACCAGCCTTACAAGATGGTAACTGATTTTTCTGAATAAAAAAAGAGAGAAGAGGTGCACTTTTAGAAAACCTAATCACTGAAGGAATCCAGAAATGTACAGTGAGGCTAGAAAAGGTAGAAATGTTGCTGTTCTCAGTATTGAATGTTAAGATTCAGCCTCTAAACTGACGTTACAGACAGCTGCACAATTTCTTTTGTGAGTCCAAGGCCTCTTTCTTAGTGTGTCTCAGCTGGAATTGAAGCACTGACTTGCCATGTCAATGCATGAGATTTCAGAAAAAATATTTGTCTGAGAAGCAGCTACCACTACCTTCCTTTTCCATCCTTCCACAAGTGACAACATGCTTGGACAAAAGTAATTTTAACTCATTCTAGCAAATTCTGTTAAAGTTATATCCTTGTGTCCATGTTGATGTCACACAAGTTTGACTTCAAGAAAAATGCAGGGTTATTTTTGAGTTTCTTCAGTTATCTGGTAATTCTGATTTAAGTGCTAATTTCAATTTGCTAAGCTATGTCTCACTCCAACCTTATTGGCTCTTCCAACAGTTGCTCACCAAAAAAATATTGCATTCTACCACATCTCTTCCCATCTTTTAATGTAAATGATAAAATAAGTATCTCCCTTTATGCACATATCATAAAAAATTATTTCCAAACATCTATGTTTGATCATTTCAGCACCTCTGAAAGTTCAGACAGATATTTTTATTTAGTGATTGCACTGAGTTAAACAAACCAAACATCAATGCTTAGTTATTGTGCATTTTCCTCCTCGACAGCTTTTTAAATGGCTACAAATTTTGCAAGAACAAGCCAGGCCCTGTTGCCTTAGTTTCTATTATAATCTGAAATCACATGGAAACCACTAAAAAAAAAATCAGTTTATCTAATTTTATTTTTCTCTGAATTCTTTTTTGCTTATGCATATTCATATTGCACACATTTTTGACTTATTGTCAAAACCACATATTGGGGAACCTGGTTTCTCACCTAAGAAAAAAAAAACAAATGAAAATTTAAAGTAATTATCCGATGAGGAGACCAAAAACCTTTGTCACATCCCAGAGAGAGGCATCTGTGGAATACATCTTCAAATGGAAAATAATGTTCCTCAGATGTTCAAACTCTCTTGGGGACTACAGGTGAATTAGGCTGCAAATACCAAACATATCATACTGATTGATCCAGTAAATCACCCCAGAAATTTCCATATTCAAAAGGCCCACAGTTCATCATGTCCATGGAAAACAAAGATAACAATGCCACAATGTTACACTCAAAATTCATATTTCTCCTCTTGATATCTATGCAGTTTCTCCAGCATATGTTCTGCTTAAAGCTAGCATGAAAACCATTTATAGAGCACAGATGTTCTGTAGATGAAATAACTACCAATCTGTAATTTCTCATTTTTCATTTTTAAATTTTTCAATTTTAACCATTGTATAACAATGTTATAGAAGAAACTCAGTAGTGTAGATCTAAGAAGCTTCATAATTAGTCTGTAAAAATAATTGTTGACATAAGGATTCTACCCAGAAAGGCCTCCTGACTGGCAATTACATACTTCCTTAAAGGCATTTTACCCTTCCTATATGTACTTCTTGGCCAGTAAATGATGGAAACATATATGTCCTTATTGCCAAAGTATGTTCCATTTACTGGAAAGAGTAATGAGTGGGATAAACACTATAACGAATTCATATTACACAGAAAACTTTCCAGGTCCTTCTCCCCTGCTCTCAGATACTGTTAGCATACACAAATATTTGCAAATGTTTAAGAGAGACAGAAGCAAAATGATTCAGTGTCATACTACACAACTGTCCCTGATTAATTCTCCCAAATATATCAGGTATCTCAATATTAGGCAGAAAGACAAAAAAAGCAACTGCCTTCCAGATACAACAAAAAGGACAGAAAAATGCATCAAATCTTCCAACAATACACTTCCCTCTTTTACTTCTCTTTTATTTCAGCCTACTGTAACAGGTTCTATAAATCAAAGTTTCTATATTATACCGGCATTTGACCTAAAAGATTATTCTGGTTTGTATTAAGCACCTCACTTAATACAAAATAATTCAATTGCATTTGCTCATTATTGATCTGTACCTCAAAAACTTCTTCATCCAGAATCCTGGTTCCAAAGACAGTGATGCCATTGGTGTCCACAACTGTTTTGTCACTTCTGTCAAGTGGTTTTGTAGTTTTTTTGTTACAGTCAACAATCATTGTAACACTCTTTTTCTCCACACTGATAGCTACTCGATGCCACCTATTAAAAAAAACCCAATAAGATTCTACTGCAGCTTATGTTTTTAAAACTAGGTCATTGCGTTCTCATCAAATCAGTATATAGCAGATGGTGCACCAATTAATTCACAGATAAAATTTTAAATGTCTCCCTTTATTTCCTTCTTTTATACATACTCCAATGTACACAGTGTTTTCACTATTTGTGGTATACATTCTGTCCCTCAGCACAAAGGAATCTGATCCACAGCTCCTTGTGAACACCCTCTGTAAGGTGAAGCTCAAGCTGATCTTCCCTACATCTTTAACCAGAGAACATCACCAAACTTGAATTAGAAGCCAGTGCATTGTTTACATTTTAATAGATTAAATGATCTGACAGCAGATTCTTTTCTATGAACATGTTTGATTTTCCAAATTACTTAGGCAAATATAATTAACCCAGCAGGTTATTATTTATTATTTAAAATTTACTATTTTTTTGGTGTGATCAACCACCAAAATTTTACCATGCTCTTTTGTTTATTTGAAGGTATTCCATAGATATAGAGATTTTTCAAATACATGCAACAGCTCCAACATAGATGCTTTCCCAGACAAATATTTACAAATACTTGGCACTATTCCTGCAACAGTAGCCCTGCCTACATAATAGTCACCAGTGAAGGAAGTGATTCAGAGTACTGACAAGTGACTTTATTTTAGAGATATTTGAGAATAAAATTTTGTATGATTTGCCCTACACTACTATGTTCTTTATGAGACTTTATCAATAATCATGACAGACCACATTAATTTAGTGAGCCTCTCTGCTATGACAAATATTTAAAACAACAGCAGACCACTCTGTAATCCAGCATGAAGCAAAATGTTAAAGAATCTTTGATAGACCAGGGCAAAAAGTGTAAAGTATGTCATACTAGTGACTGGTAAGAGGAAGGCAGGAATCAAATTATTTTAGTTGGCATTTGTGGCATTAGGGTTGCCTGAATCAGAGAGAAAGCTTAGATCATTGTTAAAAAGAGCTTCTGTGTATCAAAAGGAACACCTTGAAGCTAATGGAATCTGACTGCTAAACAGTGTCACTGAGCCAGAACTATAATTCCATGTTTTCTCTGGAATGCTGTTAAACATTATCATTATAAAAGCAAACTGGCCATGCATCCTCAGGCACATTACATTATTCACACTTTTTAAATATATCTCAGTTTGAGATGAAGATTGTTGTCCCAGATCCTTCATAAAATAGCCGAGTCAGAAAAACATTGTTGGCTTGTCTTTTGAAAGTGTGTAGAAGCTGAAAGCATGAAATCATAGCTCACTTTGGATAGGATTGACTCCAGTTGATTCAGAAGTTGTATAGTCTCACTGTAGGAAATTGTACCAAACAAGTTCATTTTTATTTCTTCATTTTTGCCAGTTTATCAACATTTTTAGGTGAAATTCTATGTCACAACTTTGTTATTTAGCAAAAGTCCATTTAAAAAAATGCTGCTTTGTTTATCACTCCTTCTGCTAGGGAAATGAATCAAGTCTAGGTTTCATCATATAATTCCATTGTCTGGTTATACTAGGCCAAGGAGACAATTGGTTTTTTTCTTTTTCTTTCCTTCTTTATTGCTTTATAAATATATTTCATTATAGTTCAGTTTTTGCCCTTCCTCACTGAGTTGTTTCCTTTTGCTCTAGTAAAATTTATTTTTGTCTATCTTTGAAGACAGTGGCTGCTTTCTTGGGCTGCAGCACAATAAAAAGCCTTTGAAAGAATGAATGTCCTTTTACAAGCACCAGAATGACATTCCCGGAGAATGATTGCTTGTCTACAAAGCTACAAAAAATTAACAACTGTATTACTGATGAAACAGGTGTTTGAGATTAATTCCTTTACTGGGGGTGCAGTATGAATCCTTGCAGCACTTGGGATTAATTGTTCACCTTATTCTTTCCTGATTTCCTTATACATAGGATTTCCTTATACATAGGATTTCCTTATACATACACATCTTAAGCCATTTTATTTATCAGCTGTTTTGGCTTGGGATAGAAGAAATTCTGTGCTGTTTTGTCAACTTGTCTTCACTCTGCCTACCACCTTCAAATGGACCAGACAATTCTTTTAGTGAGACTCTATATTGCAAAGGAAGAATCTTCACAGGTTTAATTTGGGTGGGTTTAACTTCTCTGATTATTTCCTCACTCTCGAGTTATAAAAATGGCAGATAAGAAAGGTGGTTTGTTTCATTTACAGCTGTATACACCATTTGGAGCTGGAACTTTATTATGCTGCAAAACTTCTCTAACTTTGTACTACACCAGTCCAACTAGCTAGAAACCATGTTACTGACTTAAATATTTAAGAAAACTGTTTATAAATACCATAATCACCTATACAGTGGTCTGCAATGTGCTTTCCATTTTAAAACTTTACACTTACTTGCCGTCAGCGATGTTGACTGTTCTGAAAAGAGGATAGTCTTCTGGAGCAGGTTTTCCATTTTGGTCTTCAAATAGAAAGACAGGGGATCTACCAACTTCAACACCTACTTGTTGAATTCCTTGTTCATTGTAGATAGACAAAAGGAAAGACTGAATACCCTTTTTAGGTTTTACTGTCATTAATATTGAAAAATCTTCTGGAAAACCACCACCTGTAAACAAAGTGATATATACAACTATAAATTCAGAAAAAATGAAACCATTTTTACATTTTTTTTTCTATAAGCACATAGGATACAGCATACAAATGGCAGGGGTTTTCTAATTCTCAAAAATGAGTACATAAAAAATTATATTAGGAACATTTTCTATGTTTTTTTTCTTTCTGGTCTCACTTTAATTTCTGAAAGGTATACCTTAATGGTTCTTAAAAACAAAACTTGTAAATCATACAATCATAGAACAGTTTGGGTTGAAAGGGACCTTAAAACTGATCATGTGCAGCCTCCTGACATGGCAGGGATGCCACACACTAGGTTGCTCAGGGCCTCATCCAAGCTGGCCTTGAATACTTTCAGGCTTGGGCATCTACAACTTCTCTGGGCAACCTGTTCCAGTGCCTCATCACTCTCTGAGTAAAGAATTTCTTTGTAACATCCAATACTACTCTCTCCTCTTTTACTTTGAAGCCATTCCCCCTTGTCCTATCACTATCTGCCCATGTAAATAGTCCCCATCCCTCTTTTTTAGCCCCTTTAAGTACTGAAAGGCTCAAGAATACTTAAAGGTTACTGAAGGATCCTCCCCCCATAATGGGATCTTCTCGGAGCCCTCTCTCCTCCAGGCTGAACAAGCCCAGCTCTCTCAGCCTGTCTTTGTAGGAGAGGTGCTCTAAATCTATTGTGAATTCATGCAATAACACAAGCTATGAAAGAACCAGCGTAGTTTCACATTCATTGCTTTTTTAATTCATCTTCTGCTAAGCAATCTTCTAATTTAAAATTGTGCACTAAAATTTCACTCAACATAATAAGCATCAGTACCATAGCAAGTAAGACTCCTGGGTACTTCAATAGCCCTTGATAACAATTTATTTTAGTTTCTCTCCCACAATATATATTTGGGTCTTTCTAGAATTACATTGTGCATAACATTGAAAAAATACATGACTAGTTCTATTTAATGGGAGCTTTAAGCAAAATCAAAGAATATTAATTTTCATTTATTCCCTGATGCCTTGTCTTTGAAGTAGAGATGATATATCAAACACTGTTTCCACCTTTACAACTAAAACTAAACAAAATTGAAAATATAGCTTATAAAGGAAGATATTGCTTATAAAGGAAGTACTGAAGTACTGCTCCTGTTGAATCTTGTGGTAAATCTGCATTTCACTTGATATGAAACTCTACTAGGCTTAACAACAAACAAAGTGTAAGACTGAGATTCTAAAATCCAGAATATGCTCTGGATCTATGTGGCTTCATCTGCAATTTGACATGCAAGAAATAGATGAGAATCTAATAATAACATTGGCAATGAATATAGCTGCAGCTTTGTGTGCAGAAGAGTGGATAAATGTTCTTAAGTATTTTAATATAATAATAGAACAAGCTTTAATAAAATAATATCTTGTGGTTTTCTAATGAATTAAAGCATGTAAGAATTCATCAAACTCTGATTTTGGAATTTCTTCTTCCAACAGAAAAAATATAAGATTGTTTCCAAGACAGATATCGTGGGAAAACTCCAAAGATCCTAGATTCTTCCATGAAGACAAGTTTTACTTCTTGAATTGCAATATGTAAACAAAATGCATAGAATTTTCCTTGCTCTTTAAGTGACATACCATCCTTTTAAACCAGAACCCCCATGTCTTATATTTTTTATATTGTCTGCTGCAATGATACTTTTTGTGCTTTCTTTTTTTAACTATTTATGGAAGCTTGTTGAAACACTGTAGCAATATAGACCATGCTTATACATCATTTTGACATCTTATTTTGAAGGGATCAAAACTCAACAGATAGGAAACATTTCATTTACTCTGGTGAGTTGTTGGTAAAGATTTTTCATGACAGGGTAAGTTAAACTGTACACTATACCTTCTAATGTCAGAGCAAATAGATGACAAAAAAATGGACGAGAGAGAAGATGACTGTCAACAAAGGCCAAAGAAACTATCTGAAAAGCACTGAGCACTTGCCCTATCTGCACTGTTAATCTGAAAGATATGTTGAAAATGCTTAAGGCAGGTGATAATAACTCAGCTTGTCTAGACTTAACATCTGAGGGGGAATAAAAGTGAGCTAAGAAAGGTGACTGAAAATGAGTCACGTGTCTCAGTTCAGTAGTTTCTGTCATCACTGCTATGACATAATATTCCCAAATGTTTTATCTTGAATCTACTTTGGGTAATCATAAAAAAATTCCTCCAAACACAGTTGTGATTGAAAAAGCCAAAAAATAAATGACATTTAGACATGTAAAACTGTATATATTGCATCTAACATATAAAACTATACGCATATACAGTTCTTGGACACACATCTGGAATACATATCAGAACCTTCTCAAATGCTTTTAAATTTCTTGTTAATTGGAATGGTCCTATTTGAATAATAAATAACAGTAAGAATTGGAGGGAAAATATCTAGAAAAATATTTTTATATATTTGGGTTATCATTCCTTCATGCTTTTGCAAAAGATAGCTAAGAGCATGTACAACAACAGTATAACAAAAATCTAAGCAGTTTACATATTACAACCATATAATGTCTTCTAGTCAGTGAAATCAGAGTCCATTATATTGTGGGAAGTTGGTAAATAATATTAAATTCATTTTTTAAAAGATGGATAAATTGCTGGATATATTGTACTTCCTGATGAGTTACAGGAGTTAGATGAAAGCAAAGATGGGATGTGTTACAACTTGTATTGTTTATCTGAAGTGATATCTCAGAACTTGGTTTTATCTTGGATATCTTCTGTAGTCTTTCCACTGCTACAGAGCACTAAGAAAAAGGGACGTGCTCACTCAAATTTCTTTAAGAATAATCTGAAATACAAGGATTTCTTCTGGTGAGAAGAACACTTGTTCCACAAGTTTGAAAAGGAAGTAATTACCATAATCACCTCCAAAAAATTGTTTTGATGGATTTTTACTAATGTAAAGGACAGCAGGACACTTTCTATTCAACTTAGTTGAGAGGATAAATTCAAACCCAAGGAACTGTGTTAAAAAATAATATAAATATTATATCTGTAGTGAATTTTGCTTTGATCTTCTTCCATAAATAATAAGTGATGAATTAAGGGAACACATAAGTTACTCTTGAACTGTTATAGCTGTTTCTCACGTTGCTCTGGGAACACATTACAAGAAAATAAAGCATGTTTTATCCTTTTCTAGACCTGAGTGGTATCTATATGATTGCTGCTCTGAAGGACAAAAAAAAAGAAAGTATTTTTCTTTGCCACTTCTTACCTGTATGTATTCTGTATGACTTGGTCAAACTCTACAAATGTGTCAAAACAGAAAATTTAAATCTTCAATGATTTTGGGTTTTAATATTCTTACTATCATTTTCCTCAACAGTTTGAGTCAAGTGACAAGTGACAGCAAAATAATGGAATAAAAGTCTCTCAGTAACATCCAAATAATCTTTCCCAAAATTTGACTAATCCATTTTAGAGAAACCTGAGAGAAGATGGAATCACATTACCAGCTATCCACAACTAGCCTTGTTTAGTCCCCCAAATACCCAGATATTCTGAAGTAATTCTTAACAGATGGTACTTCTGGAAATGATTTTGCAATGGCCAATCACAACTCATTTCTACCACTGCAGCATTACTCCAGGAACTACTACTGCTCTTAAATGCACTACCAAAACAGGAGAACACTTGCCAAAGCCACCAAATAAGGTTTCCATCAGATAGCATCATGAGAGAACAGGTAGTATGACTTACAAGTCTATTTCAGCAGTGACAGAATTTGACAAAGAGCTTTATAACTGAAGCCAATAAAAACCAACTTATTTGGTGGATAGAGAGCCCATCCTGCCATTCATATGCAGGCCCAACTATGGGGACAACAGAAGTGTTTTGTGCTATTGATAACAGACCACATGCTGTGCTTTAGAGACCGTGAAAACATAGGCAGCAAGGTAATGTACAAAAATAACAGCTTTCTGCCAATCTTACCTGGGTACAGCTGCTTTGTTGGGGCACTCAGCTGTGCAGTTTTTGAAACTCTGTAAGCAACATCCGATCCTTTTGAATTCCTTCTGTTTGTGCAAAATCCTGCTGTTCTTGTTACTCCTTCTGGAGAATTGTGAAATTCTAATGCTTTTAGCACATCAACGGGTTCAGCTGACAAGGTTAAAAAAAAACAACAAACAACAAAAAGGATTACTCATCTTGCATGTCTATGGTATGCAGCCTCCAAAAAGGCTTTAATTCCTTTGCAAAAGTATGTGTCTAATCAGAGCAGTAGCTGCATCCTATTTTGACTTATTGCACATTACTCCTATACCATAATATTATTTTAACAGATTTATGCATTTTTAAATATGTAAGAGTTCATCCCATCAAATGTAATTTTTATGATCAGATTTTCAAACTACTTGACTACACACTGAAAATCACCATTTGCAAATGCTGAGGATCTTGCTGATTGAAACTTCCAATACATGCTTTTAATGAGTGATTTCTGAGAAGTGGAACTGATTTTCAAAGTTTGCACAAAACTTTCAGAAGCATTGAATAGCTACTGATAATCTGCTACCACAAATTTTCTGTTGCTAACATTAAAATATATTCTGATTACATATAACTGCTTTCTCAGACACAAAGGGATAAGGAAGCATCTAAACTAATTTCACATCCCAGTTAGAGAATGAAAAATGTACCTGCTTTTCCTGCAAGGACTAAATGGACAGCATTGCAGTCTTTCATTATTTCCAAGTTAAAATGCAAATTGACTGGGTTGTACTTTAGAGACCAAGTACAGTAAGATTGCATCTGTGCTCAGTGTCTAACAACCTAAAGTTGAAATCCAGAGCTGTTATGATATTGATGCAAATTAAAACAAACAAAAAAGCCTGCATATATATAGATGTAAAGCCAAGAAAAAGCCTTAATATATAAAAGTTCTCCATGGCAAAAGGGCAAAGTACTGAATGGACAAGCACTTCAAGACAGACAGTGAGAGAAAACAGCATACTGCATATCTTTTCTCTTGAGAAAAATTAAGGGGCTCATTCTCATACTCCCTTCAGATCATGGCTTTTTTAATTTTTTTGAGTGGAAACAGAATTTCAGTAGACTTTTTTTCACTGGGACTATTCCACTGTTTTTATGTTGACAAAATCATGACCACTTTATTTGGAAAGAAAAAGTTTTAAATTACTTTCAATGTTAAAGCTGAGAAATGAGCTTGGTAAATCTGACTTCACATCTTTGAACTACTGTGGCATTAGCTATAGCTGATTTATTGTCTGTTATCATTCATTTTACATGTCAACAAATATCAGCTTAAGGTCCAAAATTCACTGCCTGTGAATATTCAACTATTTAAACAACTGCTTGCACAGATGTGAACAAAGTTAAGTTTAACTAGCTCATCCTATTCATCTCTTGACACTGCCAAATACGAAAAACTCAACTTTGTGGTTAAACCAATCTTTGTTTTCTCAGTCAGCCTAGAATGCACATAACTTCTAATGTCTTAAAATATACTCACAAGACAATGCTTGTGAACTTTTTAAGTTTCCCCTCACATCTTGCAATTTTTCATTTCCTTTTCACATCGGATCACCATTGTGTTATCAAACATAAACTAAATAGCCAGTGTTTGTTGCAAGTTAGCACATTGGGAATGAATGCTACAGAACACACATGAAATTACTTAAAATCCACATATACTGCAAATTCAAGAAATTATGTTTAAATATTCACAAAAGAAAAGTTTCAATAGTGTGCAAACACTGTGGTATTAGTCTAACTTCTCTGTTGAGTACTGACAAAATCATTTTAATGGATATAATGCATTTTCTATAGGTGTTTCCCATAGTTCTGAAGGAATTGCCACACATACTGAAGGAACATACTGAAGGAACTGTGACACATTTTTTCTAGTAACCAACAGCTGTTTTTGCTGTACCTACACTAATTTGAACCAGTAAAGTAATGTAGAACCAGTCACCAGAAATATTAGTAAAAATTTGAATTCACTGTGTAAGTCAACCACTGCTACATTCCTTTATCCTTTGCTCTTTTCTATAATTTGTACCAGATTCTTCATTATTTTTTAGAATAATGGTTTTTCTTTGCCTGGCTGACTGGGAGACTAGTCACCCATAAACAAGATTATTCATTACTCCCTGCTAGTTCTGCTGCTAAAAAACTTCCAGACAAGAAACAGAATAATAATAGGACAATCTTCAAACCACAGATTCCAAATAATAAGAACAAACATTCTGCTAATAGTCCATAGTTGACTATTTATTTCTTTCCACAAACTGTGATTCACAAAACACAAAATATCAGGACTAGTCAGTTTAAAATAATTACTAGAAATGTAATTTTTCATAGAAGCAACAAGTTAGGTGAAATGACAAGTTATACAGAAATGATAAGTTACTTGAAGTAATTAACACAAAAAAGGTAATTACTCTATCCCCAAAGATAACATGGCTGACCTATTAAATTCATATTGATGACAAGTAACAGAAACTTCTTGCCTAATTTATATTAAAGAGTTCAAATAGCCACTTCAGCCAACAAGTAAAAAGTAAAGTTCTTTAGAAGTCTTTAAATAACAGGAATAAAAGGCAGGAATGTATAAGAAGCATGACTCCTCCTGTGTCATGGCTGGGACTACCATATAAAGAGGTTTCTGCAGAAAACCCCTCTTTTTGCTAGTAGAGGTTTTTTCTCAGGGAATTTCAGGATATTTTTTATATTTACTGTAACTAGTATGTTTACTGTAACAAGTGTTCAGTAGGCTTGATCACGCTGCCATTACCTTAGTCTTAAAATTCTTGATGAGCTCACTGTGCCTGCTCAGATAACCTGCTTGGTGCCTCTCCAGAAACCAGCAGATGCTGTTGCCACAGAACACACACACATGCAGGAGTACAGTCTACAATAAACAGCTCTTGACAAAGCACAGCTCAGGCCCAAGTGGTTACAGGTAACCTGCTCAAAGTGTAAAACACAATGAGCAGTCCTCGCACAGCCAACGCTACCTGCTTAAAAGACCAGGGTGAGTGGTAGGAAGACAACTCCTAGACAGGAAAGAGCACAGCCTGTGGCTTCTCTCTGCCAGTTTCTGTAGGTTCTGCAGTGTTCAGTGTCACTGAACAGCATCCTGACAGCTTCTGCTTCTTCTGAAAATCACCTCTTGTCTAGCATGCTGCTCCCACATGACTTTTGGGAATGGTAAGCAATAACCAGAAGGAGCACCAGTGCTAACAGCATGCAGTTTGCCTGTTTGTGTGGTCCACAAACTAAGAACTCAGCTTGTATTTATTTGGGGCAACATTAATATAACCCATATATTGACAGATCAAGGGTCTTTCATGAGACCTTCCTTAAGGTGAATAAAACAGCTTGCCTAAATGATTTTGACTTCTATTCTAACTTTCCCTGATAGTTTTCTCAAAAAGTAAAGTAAAATTCAGATTAATGATATAACGTAATGGTTTTTTATCCTTCCAATTTGGTGCCGAGATTTCAGATGGCAAGGAAATAACAAATAAGAATCATGCAAACAGCTCTGTTCATCAGTTCTTGGGATGGAGTTAATTCTCCTTATGAAATTTGGACATCAGCGTTGAAAACTCAACTCTGTCTGCCAGGGCAAATTTGACAAAATAAAAGATCCAGACCCAGAAAGTGGGTCCCTTATGCAGATGTTTATGGCCATGTTGCACTGTTGCTTGAAGGCCACCTCTTGCAGGCAAGCCAGACAATGCCACAAGACAACCCTGTGAAAAGAAGCCTGTGTTCACCAGGGCAAGCCTGCAGTCTGCAATCAAAATGCAAGTTTCCACTCTGCTACTTTTGCAGGGGATTACTCTTCTCACTAATGCAGGGAACCCAGTGCAGGAGATCACTTTTCTCACTAATGACTATAGTGCAAAGTTCAACGGCGCATGTCCTTGATTCAAGAGAGTTCAGAGAGACATGTGCAACTTTCACTGCCACTGAAAGACTCTACAGCAGTGACCAAAGCCAAAATGCTTAAAAATGCTGGGATTTCTGGAATGGCAAAAGGAATTCTTCAAAAATCCCCTTTTAAAAACCAGAATTGTGTGAGATGGGAACCTGAGTGTTCCCGTATCTTTCAGGATACCAAACCATTAATCATTTAACTCCATCATAAGTTCCTGTATTTTCAAATATAAAGGTAAAGCACACCAACAAAAATTAGTGGTGTCACATCTCAAGACCCAAATGAACTTGTAACTGCAATATTTAAAACTGTAGAGCCAAATTCTGGTCTTCATTACTGTGGTATGACTGAAGTACATCCATTCACCCAATGAGCTTTCCATATTTATAGTGGTATGGATAAGAACATTTGGTCTAGAGCATTTCATATTAAATATAACTCCAAAGCCATGTTTACTCTTCCTTTCTTTTCCCTTTAGCTTTCTTCCATTAGGAAACTTATGAAAAAAAAAATCAGAATACCTCTGCTGGAAATTACGAGGATTCACTGAAGCTAAGTAGTTGTAAACTGGATGCTAGATCACACTTTTGCATTGCCAGGTCAGGAAAGAGTATCAAGAGTCAAATACATGAGGGGAGCTTCATGTGTTTTGTTTGCTGGAGAGAAGGAAAATGCACGCAAAAATTTACTTCCAATTTTGGTTAGTGTTTCCAAGCCTAGATTTCATCTGTATACAAGAATACATTTGTTTTAAAGGCTATGACAAAGCTTTCTATTGTATAAATTCATAAGCCCATATTGTAAAACTATAATGCCCTTAAAGATTGAAAAAGAACAGCTGGAGAAATCTAGACATCATTATTATCATATAATCACATTTGAAAGTATCATAGCTTTCATTGACTCCACAATATCTAAATTGAAATGAAATCTGTGATATATCATTATTAATAATACTGATACAACACATATGGATCAAATCCTGATGCCTTTATATTGCATTATACCTAACAATTACTACCTTTGCTCAGCGTGGTTTCATCTGGAATTAAGCAGAATCTGGTGAAAACAGCAGATTAATTTCTGACATGCCCTAAAACCACAAATATAAACAACATTCATTATTCACATTCAGAGGACTTGCTTCCTTCACTTAGACTTCCTGATATTTGAGCTGGAATCTATTACACAACATAGCTCTTGCTTTCTCTTGGCGGAAACTGTCCATGGAGGAGGTTCCCAGGTACCACAACAATACAAGTTATGATAGCAGAGAAAAGAGGGGTTGAGAAACTGTAAAGGAGGGCAGAAACTGAAGTCCTTTGGACACACAGTCTATACTCATGACTTATTCAATGTGTGACATCAAGCCTCCTCCTCTTCAGGATGACCCCAGTTTTCAGTAAAAATGCATATCAATTCCCCATCTCCCTATGGGAATGCTTCTTGAAGATGATCACACAATCTTAGGTAAAAGAATAGACATTACAAGAAAGGACTAAGTTGTAACATATGCAAGAAAATTTGCATTGGAAGGGTCATGTCTTGTTCATTACATTTGGATTTATTTAAATGTAGATGGTAATTAAATGAATGGTGCTTAATCATATCTTCTTAGTTTATAAAATATGTATCCTGTCTGAAACTGAGATCATGGTGAACTTAGTACCTTAATAAAAGGCAATAAAATTCCTTGTTTCTGCTTCAGCAGTCACCATTAAATTTCTGCATTGTGACAAAGCCCATCTGACCCTGCAAAGGCAAACTGTACAGAACCCAAAAAAGATGGATCAACAGTTCATCTAATGGCAGCAATATCATCTTTGGAATTATACCAGCTGCAATAATTTTGAATAAAAGAGCAAAATCTATACATATAATCTTTCTAGCTACATTAACTTTTTAAAGTTAATTATTTTTATTTTAATGACTTTGCATTATTGAAAATGTTTTGATCTACAACATACTTTTTTTACAAAATTTTACTCAAGTCAATTTAATGAGCGGCATTACTGTCAATGTGAGGTTTGTAGATGTTAGGTCATTAATGCACACTGAAAATAGAGCTGTACTGTTTTGCCTAATTAGAACGTTCTGTCCTGTATCACCCTAAGTAGCTAGTGTGTGTGTGTCAATAAATTGACATTCAAGCATATGAAAAACCTGATCTTCTATTTCTTAGCATACATATCAGCTTCCAATCACAGTATCTTACTGTGATTGGAATTTAAGCCTGCTGTAGTCACAAATAAATTGACAAATTCTGTATCATATTCTTTTCATTCAAATAAAATGGCATGGACACTATTACTGGGAATTATCTTGCAGAAGAAAAAGATACTGCATACTTGTGCTTTTTCAGAAATTCTTCTTGGCCCAGCCAGGTTAGCTGGCTATCAGCCAGGTTTCTAACCTAGGTAAAGCTGTATTAAGAAGCAGTTTATGTGTCAAATTCATGAGCAGCTGCAATTCCACACTAGTGTGGATCTCATGCAGTATTTCATGTCTTACTCAGATCTGAAGAGGTCAAACATTTAGTGATCCTATCCCAGATGTATGCTGTCAGTGGTCCTCAGTGGACTCGAAATACATACAGACTGAAAAACTATTACTCACTGAATTGAGAACTTTTGAGTGAGTTTGATTATTCCTTAAAAGATAACCATGGAAGTCAGAATGGGCCTATCTAAAAGTCCAAAAACCTTAAGTTTTCTTCTATTTAATATGGAACATGCAAGACGCTTAGGCTGCAGTGGGAATGGAGCCCTGAACCTTTTCAAATAGGGTGTACCAAACTTGACATTTGTTCTCTTGCTGTAAACTGTACTGCAAAGCACTTTTTAAGGTGAAGGTGCTGGTGCCTAGGGATCAAACAGTTCAAGACAGACTGTTATTGAAGATAGGGTGTACACAGGAAACCATCATCTGCATTTTCAGAGGGGAGGACTTTGCCATCAGGTCTCAAAGTGGAACTCTCCAGCACTGACAGGAAAGTGACTGTGGTGGCAATTTCTGGCTACAAAATTATTCCCATAAGAAATTGTTCAGGGGATGAGTCATTTAGACTAAAATATATTTAATTCTGTCCAATTACCTAATAAAGCAAAGAAGTTGAAATCCTATTATATTTAGATTTTGGTCTAGTAACTCCTTGATGTTAGTCTCTTAATTTTATGAGAGATCACAGGCACAATGATCCTTCCCTATTTAAAGGCTGTGTTTACCTACATAATTTACAAGATGCTTCCAGACTGCCTGCTGGGGGACATATTTGGAATGAAAACAATAACAAAACTCAAAGGGAAAAAGAAAGAGGAAGTATTCTTTACTTTACAGATATACCTTAGAAAAACCAAGACTGCAACTCAGTGTTTGCTATGCTGTTAATACCTACAGTAACTTAGCCTTTTCCTTCTTTTTGATATAGCAAAGAATACTTTTAAACGGTATTATATGTTTTTCTGATATGATAAACGGATAACTTCTTGAGTTCTCGTAATTCTTCATCAGTGCCCTTTTTTGATTGATGTGAGAGTGAGAATTTATCAGTGTTCACTCCACAAAGTACCTTTAAGAGTTACAATCAATAACTCCAAATTAGGGAGATACAGCTCTGGAGTAGAAAAGAGCTTAATTTTCCCCAGTACAAAGAATTATATTAGAAATTTAGAAAGACTAATGTTTCTAAGTTATTATTATTTTACTTCATATTTTTCCATGGAAATAGGCTTCATTCTGCCAGTAATCTGTTCCAATGGAACCACTGCAAAAACTAAAACTTAAAGAGCCTTGAAACATTAATCTTCAGTTCTAAATGGAGTGTTTTCTCAAAGTTTAGTCCAGTTTTATGTCACTGCAACAGATCATTTAAAACCTACAAGCTGCAATGGCCTGATAGGCTAAAATGTGTGTATTTGGTGAGTACTAATGAAGAGACTCCTTATATACGTGGACCTCAGAAGAGGCTGCCTCTGGTTGGATTTTTAGGTATATACAGAAGGACATAAGTAGAAGGTACTGACTGCACCACAGGGTTTTGAAACCATGCTACCTATTAAAGCCATAATAGCCTACTGTTGTTCAGTTTATTTACTTTTCTTAAAATTTTGAATCTTTAAAACTCTAGGAGCTCATTCTAAGGGCATTCCATGTATTCTATAGGTGGGTAAAGACGAACTACTACAATGAAGGTTTCTAACTGGCACGCATTAAATGGTCCAAAACCTGATGAACGAAAGAGGTCTTTACCTCTTTGTTACCAGCAGCATGAGAATCTGGATTTGATAATCTGATAGTTTGTTGACCTTTAGGATACAAAACAAGACCCATCAACTACTAGAAAACTGTGCTATTTCTAATGTAGTAAGAACATTTATGTTCTTACTCTTAGACACTTATAGTGGGCAGTTATGATGGACACCCTTTAAAAACAGAAATACATATAATGTTATTATCTACACTTATTTTTTTACTGTATCCTTCATCTGTTAAGCACTAATACAGAAGTGACCATCCAAAAGCAGGAATTCAAAAGCACGTTATGCCCAACTGCTTCACTGAGCTTTGAAGTTCTGACAAAGGACTCTATTGCCTTCCCAGTGCAGGATCTAGTCTCTGTATCCCAAGCAATGATTCCCTGCAGTTCAGCCGTATGTGTCTAAGCACCATAAAATGATCAGGTACTCTTCTGTCCTTACCATTTCCTACTGGCCAGCTCTGGGCAGAGCTGCCCTTCCTCACAAGCTTTTGGGCCTGGCAGTCTGGGAATCGCCTGCCTCCCAACTCTGCTGAGAGCCCAGCCCTGCAACAGAAGAACTGCTCTGGGAACCAACATCAAGGCTTTCTGCAGTGTCCTCTGCAAAGGTTCCAATGCTTTTCATAGATGGACTTTATAGAGCTGGATAAAATGAATTCTCTGTTTTATGGGCTGCAAGAGTGAGTTACAGAGCATCTTCAAGGTACAAAAATGAAACCAATTGAGTTGCCTAATTATATAGTGCTCGTGAAAATTAAGATTCTTTTTTTCAAGGAACCTGAATATAAATTTATGAGATTAACTGAATATATGTTTCCCACATATATACTTCTAGAGACACGTTTTCAGGTTGTTTTACCTGTTAAGAATTTTCCTACATGAATTTCCTAGTTTAATTATGTAATTGGGATCTTGAATGGTGACATTTTTAGAAATAGGTGTTATTGCAGAGCTTTCATATTAAATGTTTACAAGAACTAGAGATTATCCAGATGCATACAGGAATGCTTTAAATAGCCTAGGACCGACTATTTCACCAATAGAGGCCTCTGTGAAACTGCTCAGAACTGGCTACTTCTGTTTCCACACCAGTTATTTGGAAATTTTTCACTGACTTCCCATGCTGAAAAATCTACTAAATACATTATAGTATTTCAAAGACTATGCAGATAGTCTGTGCAGGTACAGGAGGAAATTTTGATACTCATCAACTACTAACTATATCTCATTTTAAAGACCAACCTCTAACACTCCTACAAGACAACCCAAAACCCCCCAAAAACCCACAACCTTCTCCCCCCCCCACTTATATCCTATACTGAAACCAGTGGAAAACTTGTCTATGTACAAGTACACTCTCAGATCTTTAGCAACATTAGCTTGTAGGCTGATTTATTTACTGGAAATGTTCAGGAAAAAAAGAAGATTAATTATTTTAAGGTTTTGTTACATTGCATAATTCTTAAGTACACCCTAGACTTTGAGGCTTTTAATCATACTATACATATTTCACCACAAAATGTGACTTTTGTATTACTCAAAACCTTCTTTGAGGCTGGATAGATTGTACTTCTATCACTTGCTTAGCAACATTGACAGCCATCGAGCACTGATGACCTGATGGCAATTCCATGAAATAACCCCTTGCTGAGCCCAGAAGATTGGGCTTGTTCATCAGCTGTGCAGATCTGTATTGATCCATTAGTTTACAATACTTTAGCATCTGTCTCCATATTTCTACGGACTTATTCTTATTTTGCACCACAGCAAAATCTTTTAGGACTGCATTCCAAGTGTCTAACTATATTGAGGTCTCTTCTAAAGATTCAAAAAGTTATTTTTGTACAGACAGCAGACACAGTAGTTCCAGCTGTGAAAATCAGCAAAACAAGTATTACATTCTTGAGTATCCTGTTTCTATTACCATATGAAAAAGAGACACAGTCTAAAAATGTGTGTCTCTTCCCGTGCTACGGGAAGAGACAAGGTGTTCCCTCAGCAATTAAACATGAAAGAAACTGAGTCCACTTAAAAGTTTTGTCATCAAGGTATTTATTGAGAAATAATTCAAATAAGAGTTCAAAAATATCTTCTAATAAATGGGAGTTTTCAAATATGCAACATTTGTACATTTCAGTTTTAAGCATAGAATACAGCCAAGGACAAGGTTTAGAAATGGTGTCATTTAAAGTAATCCTATTTAATTTGATAGAGAAACAACTCCTACAACTCAAATCTTTCACCATACTTTCCCTGATGTCAAAGGAGAGCAATGCAAGGAAATCAGATTCAATTCTGTATCCTACCAATATTAGCAGGAATTCCTCTTAGGCAGACAGCAAGGTCATAAAATCTTGAACTATTTATAAACTATGAATGTTTGATAATCTATCAGATTACTATGATAATTTGAGTAAGGTGAGGTACACAGCTAAAGGACAGGTAGCAGTTAGTCTGCAGAAATACTTTAAAAATGTGACCATAATTTGACTTACAACTAAGTTAATTTCGATCATAGACAAAGCTTAGCTGCCATTATTTATAACAGGACCAGGATCTAAGTTCTTTTTATTCGTCTTTTATAACACATCTTTCAATTAGGTTTGCAGCAAACACTCTGCTTCTATTATATGAGCTCTGCCAAATACCTTCTATTTCACACACTGTGTACATTAACACTTGTACTTGCAGTGAAGTCCCAGACCTGAAATTCACAAAGGTTTTTACAGTCCCTTATGTGTGTTAATGTGCGAAAAAGAATTTAAGTTCTGCCAGATTCTACTACTATTGTAATAACCGGGTCAACAATTAATCCTTACATTTACAGTCTGTAAACTTGGTATTTAATACTGAGTAGAACAGTTATAAGCCCTTGCAACAGGCGTGTGTGCTAACCTAATTCCTTTTAAGCCACTGTTCTCTATTGTGTCCATCCAGAGGGCAAATCTCTATCACTGCATGAGACTTCACATTCTTAGAACATTAGAGATTTCTCCCAAGCTCTGCTTAATTTATTCCCCCCTATTATCAACAAATACTCAGAACAATGATAAATTAACCAATGCTATGAGGATTTCTTCTGAAAAGAAGCAGAACGCTCTACAGAGAAAAGAAAAGCAACTTCTTAATCTTGCTGGCAGATGGAAACCCTACTGTTCACCACTGTACAAAACAAATCCGGGAAAGACATAATTGCTCCAGTGTGTTTTAGGTATAACCTCAGCAGTAATGTCATGGCTCCTTCAGTATGCTGCAACTGGGTTAGAGTTAAGGGCTCTCTTTGGAGGAGATCAAGTAACTTTGGGCATGACAGTTGTAAAAATAAGTAAGACAAGTTTTTTCCTACATTTAACATCTGCTGCAGACACTAATTTTACAAACAATGGGAGCTTTAGGGGTGTGTTGTTCTTCATGGGGATTTTTTAGTGATCAGAACAAAAGATAGCACTGGGAAAGGTTTTTAATCGAAGATTTTTTTTTTTCCTATTGTCATTTCAATTATAGGTACTAGGGTTTTATTATTTCAAGTCGAACCAACTGAGAATTTGTGCACCTATACACAGTTAAATTTGATAAGGTATGCACAAAACTGAAGTTGAGAAACTTCTTTTCTGCAGAGCTAAGAAAGAGACATAGATTCTTGCAGGCTGAATAGTCCTTTCTTGGATCCATGCGACATCTCCTTCTAAATTAAATGCAAAGATACACACTCTAGAAAATTAGCAACACACACAAGTCACTTTTTCTCTGTCTGATGTCTGCTGCTGAATTTGAAATAATTATTTTACCTTAGAAACAATTAAGAAATCAAAATTACATAGCAAAACAGATGAATACATGCAGGTCTCTCTCGCACCATTGTGGGAAATTAGACCATTTCACCTGCTGATCCTTGGGACTCGGAAAAGCTTCAGCTGGGATCACTAGCTACAGCTAGTGAAATCACCCTTTGATTAATTCATTTTTGCCAACTTTGTGAATAACAATCTGAGAAACCCACACAAATTATCACACAAAACAATTTAACTGAAAAATAAAGGAATGCTTAGAATGTTATACTCTTTTTCAATCTTAAAAGTTAATTGGTCAGTTAAAATCAAAAGTGCTTTACATCATGAATAGTTCTGAGAAGAAATTTGTACTTTTCTAGTTTAAAACACCCCTTTATACAGGTTTAGACTAGTTGGATACATTCAAGAGCTTTCATTCAACAAACAGATCCATATCTTCCTTACTAAGCAAATACAAATCAGTAGCAGTGTTAAGTGTGCATCCAGAAAGAAAACTCTCCTTTTGCCATCACTAATTGGCCCAGTTCTGCATTCCTTCTGCACCTAGGACTCCTACTACTTTCCAAGCCTGTATGGGGGAAGCATAAGGAACCTTTATATTTCCTAAGATGACAATAAGAAGTATCTGTTCTATATTAGAAACAAATCTGCTCGTCACTTACACAGAAGGTCCAAAGTGTGTTTTCTAGATATAGTTTCATAGCCCCATTTTCAGCAAGGCTTCCTAAATCTTTTTTTCACTCAGATTAAGAGCTAGATTTCCATTTGCTTGAAAAAGCTTATAAATAATAAAAAGGCTGATTTTTCATTTCTTGCCCATGAAATTTAAATCAGTATCACAATAGTGCATTGATGTCAAGCTCTTACAAAAAATTTATAGTGTTGAAGCCGTGCCATTTTGACTAAATGAGTTTATTCATACCAAACACATTACCAACAGGTTTAGTATTAAAGGTGAGGAAGGGGAAAGGAAATCAAAGGATGTCTTTTAAAATACTGAATTTTGTTTACTTTAGCCAAGTCATAAAGCAAAAACATTTTCTAAAAAGAGCTGCTTAAGAGCTGGTGGGCACTGAGCAGACCAAGTATGAATCACTGCTTTTCCCATTCAGTTGATTCTCACTTCTGTAACTTTTTCTGTCTAAAGAAGAAATAACTCAAGAGCCCAAACACTTCTTTGCACACCATTTCTTACAAGTATGAAAGACACCTCATACTTCTCTATTTTTTTTTTTTTTTTTTTTTTTTTTTTTTTTTTTTTTTTGGTTAAATAAAGAAACTTGAAAAAAAAGCCAAGAATTTTAGGAATCTGTTGAGGTTTGTCTACATGGAGTGGTTTCTGTTGTCTTTAAAAAGTCACTGCTGTATGATTAACACTTTATATGAATACACCATGTAATTTTCTTTTCATAAAGGTCGTTTATGAGAAGAAAATTGAAGAACAGAGGATTTAAAAGAGTTTATAAGAGCAATTTGTATTTTGTCCAGCATTCATATTTTATCCAGCATTTTTATTTAGTCATATTGTTTACCTGCCATTTATGCTATTTTATTTTATCCCTTGGTATTTTCCCTCTCCTAGTTTCAAATAGGAATCATCATGTCCTATGTTATCTTTTAACTACTCTAAATAAGATTAGAATGCATAACAGATGCTTCAGAAATAAGTCCCTTGTACTCTGTTAGAGAAATTAGGTCAAATTCTAGTCCCTCTGTAGTCAATGGAAAAACTCTTACTGACTTCAATAACAGATCAAGCCCTGAACACACAGCTCCCTGTAGTTCCTAAGCAAATAGCATACTGTATCTCAGAAAAGGTCAAGAACTAAGCTCTTTTCAGAATGCTTCTACAAAGAATAAGAAGCCTGTAGTTCTATATTTCTGAAATGTCCTTTATACAGAAGACTAAAAGACTATCAATATAGACTTTCAGTTTTGAATAAAGTTACCACAACCAATTTAGTCTGCATAATGTTGCTGAATACAGTTCAGTTAAGTACCAGTTCAGTTGATTTCAGTGTAAGTTCTGTTGATTTTTCCTGTGCTGTTTGGGTTTAGATTTTCTTTTAACTTGTCATTTGCATCCGACCCATTATGTAAACATAGTCTACATAAACCCTAATTAACTTCGTCAGTTCTACTGTGGAAAGTGGCATAAGAAATCGATCATGCTTTTGAGGACGGTATTCTTCTTGAAGAAACTCAGTCTCCACATAGTAACGAGCGCGAGGTTAATTCACCCTGGTGTGACTCCAGCGAGTCCGTGGAATTGCAAGAGGGATGAAATCTGACCCCTCCAGTCCCTGTCAGAAACGGGGCCAGCAGGGGGCAGGAGCCCTGATTGATCTGACACCGTCAAGGTTGTGCCCAGGTATAAAGACTTGAATGGAAACTGATCACCTTTCCCTGCTCGCTCTAGGACGCCTGTTGATTCAGGGAATTCAGATGGAGAAATGCCTCGTTAAAATAATAAATACATAAAAAATTAATCCTTTCATTTCGGAGACCTAAGCCTCTTCATTAATATCAGACTCACAGAAAAATAAAAACCTCAGTCCCAGCCAGACTGGCCTCCAGATGCGCCTGCTGGCTCCGGTGGGAGGGAGGGAGAGAGGGATGGAGGAATGGAGGAAGAGGCAGCATTTTCACCCCCAGTAGGAAAGGAGAACTCTCCCGCCACCGGAGACTGCACTGCAGCTCGGCGAGCTGCGAGGTCAGCCCAGAAAGCCCAGCTGGGCTGGCGGCGATGCGGGAGAGACCAGGGAGAGCGGTGCGGACGGGAGAAGCGGGGAACGCCAGGCGTGCTGCGGGGGAGGGGGCAGCGATTCCTTTCTGCTGAGGCTGCTGCGCTGCTGCCTGGCTCTTGTTCCCCCTGCAAGTCCCCCGCGGGCCGCACCCTGCCCACCAGGTCCACGGACACCTAAGGGACCACTCGATCCCCCGGGGAGGCTGCAGAGCGGGGAGGAGGCTGGGGACGGCGCCCCGGCGCTGACACCGCCCGCGGGGAGCCCAGCGATCCTCGGGCTGAGCCCCCCGAGCCCCCCCGGGCATCTCCGGGCCCGGCACCGCTCGCACCACCTGCGGGGCGCCGCTGCCCCGGGAGCTGCCCTCCGCAACGGCTGGCAATGGGCCCCTGCAAGTGTATTTTCTCCTCCGCTTGAGCCCTGGAAAACTTTTTGCCCACTAAAACCCGTTGCAAAAGGAAAAATAAAAGAGAGGAGAGCGGAGAAAATCAGAGCCGAGAGCCTCCACCCCCCAACTTTCCCTTTCCTCGCCCCTCCGAGGAGAAGGCAGATACTTGTCGGTCAATTTCAGTCACAACCTGGTGAACTTCAGTAGTTCAACAAAACAAAGTTGGACGCACACTCCACAAAACAGGAGTCCAGTGTTGGAAGAGGATAAGTCGCTCTGTTCGACAAGTATTTATTTTATTTTCCCATCCCACCAGTGCATCTCCTTCACCTCATTAAAAATACATCCAAAGTTTAAGGCTGAGGCTGACCGAGAGCCGTCCCTCCGCGGCACCTGGGAGGGACGTCCCTGCCCGCGCTGCCAGGGGCTCCCCGCGGGTCCCCGCGCCCGGAGCCGGCCCCAAGAGCGCTCTCGCCTCCCCAGCACCGGGAGTCGCTCTGACAGGTTTCCTGTGAAACGCGGCCTCAGCCGTGCCCTGGGTCATTTCCCCGAGAAGGGGAGAGAGGCGACTGGACTCTCCGGCTCCCCTTTGCTTTCTTACCTCCTCTGACCTCTGCAGTCCGGAGAAGGAAAGCGAAGGTGATGAGCACGGTTACAGCCGAGTCCCAAGGCCACCTTCTCGTTTTCCACCTTGAGGACCATCTCTGCATCTCCATGCTGGGCACCCACAAGTGTGAATTAAACACGGGCGCCTTCAGTTTATACCAGCTCCGTCCTTTCCACTATATTCCCAGAGATGACTTGTCCTATAGAGCCATACGTGATAAACCGAGAGAGGTTTTCTCTCTCGCCCTGCTCCCACTCTGCCCGGCCTTGCACAGGCCCCTCCGACCCGTCCTCCCCGGTGCCCTGCCTTCAGACTGAAGGGAGATGAGGGGCTTTAATCAAAATGCAAAGAGCTCCGCATCCCCCTAAAGGCTTCATCCCGTCAGAGGGCTGGGCGAGCGGCTCCCAGGGCCACCCCTGGAGCCCGAC
>NW_008237239.1:6644626-6648642 GCF_000691975.1 Corvus brachyrhynchos | reverse complement strand
CGGGCCGGCCCTGCGGGCTCCCCGAAACCGCCCGCTGGCGTCGGTGCGGCGGCAGGTCCGGCCCCGGCGGCCCGTTCCCCCTCACACCCCTCCCAGGAGCAGCTTCTTGTCACACACCTCCGGGGGCTTCGCTCTAAGGGCGCTGTAAGACAGGAGGGATCGGAGTGGTGAAGGAAAAGACCGCCACCGAGCATTGCCATTCCCCGCCTCACCACATCCTGCAGCCCGGGGAGCCAGGTGTCGGCTCCTCGCCGGGAACCCTCCCGCTCGCACTCCCGTCCTGTCCCACCTGTGCACCAATCGGTGACGGGGACCGGCCCGTAGGCTGAAACCTCTGGCAGAGCTTAGCTGTGCAGCAGGTCCAGCCAAAATCCTCCGCTGGGATCAGGTTCTGCCCTGGCTCCTCTGGAAAATGAGAGAAAACCATGGTCGCGTTTTAGTAGAAATGTATATAATTAAAAAAAAAAAAAATTGCCTTCACTGAGATCTTTAATGCCTTACAGCAATTAATAAATATACAGTTTATCAATAAAATACATGTTGCTTTTATATGTCAAATTATACTTCAGATATTTATTGTCCTTTCATAAAATATCTTAAAGTTTTGCTGCGCTCCATTAGTACACCTAGCTCCTTCTGTCCTTGGAATGGTATCATTGTCATTAGATTTGCAGCTGAGGGGACTGAGGTGCATAGGACAGCTACATCTGAGCTCCCTCAAGTGCTGTTCACTAAAGAGATACTCAAGGTTATTCTGGCACTTCACAGTACAGCTGTGGAGCACCAAAATGCCATATGTATCCGACCTTTCTGTGTAAAAATTTACGCATGGAATCATTAAAGTTGGAAAAGACTTCTAAGTTCATGAACCATTTAACTCAACAGCGCCATGTGCACCACTGAACCATCTCCCCAGCGGTCTTGAGACTACCCCCAGCTGCTTATTAAAATTGTCTTACACCCTAACTACATACAGGTCCCCAAAAGTCAGTACTATTATTGTTGCTCTGCTGCTCTGTGTAGTTCTCAGTCATTTACTAGGTGCTTTGAAGCACAGACGAAATTAACTTGATGTTTCAGCCTCCTTCCTTACAATGTCAGTAGGTAGTCCCAATGGAAATTTATTATTTTTACTCAATACTTTTTCATGGGAAAATCTCATATGCTATAAAGTTTCAAGTTTCCTCTTCATGCTTATGAATTACACATCTTTCTGTCACCAGCATTCTTGCTGCTTCCAGTCTCTTATCACACATTGCTTCTCTGACTTTGTTTTGAGCCTTTCTGTTTGCCAGAAAGAATACAGCTAAACTCTTCCCTAGTAAAAATGAAAAAGTCTATCTCTGCCCAGGAGAAGAAATGGAAGCATTTCAGATAGTGGTGAAAGAGAACAAGTATTCTCACAGTGTAGAGAATAGTAATTTTACACTGTGCATTTACCGTTATTTAAGTTTTAGGGGATGTGATTCATCTCCCAAACTGTCAATGGAAAGATACCCACTGATTTTTGTGGTCCTACATCAATCCAAAGCAGAACAAAGAGGAAAAAATGCCAAGTATTAAATCATGTGAGGTAGCATACTTACATTAATATAAAAATCCATAAAATCCTGTATTAATTCTAGTACCAGGACCGCTTTAATTTAGAGCTAGCTCAGTTATTTTTGCATGTCAGTATGCCAAGCCACACAGATGTAATAAATTGCCATCAGATTCACCACTAACAAGATAAAAGTTACATGCCATTTAGGTGAAGATCCACATTTTGCAGCCCGCCAAATTCATTATTTAGGAATTATTGATTTACATTTAATTGATTTACATTTAGCTTATTTTCCTAGTTATTGTTCATAATCTTCTAAACTGTAATGATGCTGTTCTAGAGAGAAGTAATTGCAGCCATCAAAATATGTCAAAGAAGAGAGAACGATTCAGAGCATAGATAAGCTTTATGAGTGCCATGAAATTATTCTTTAAAGATCTTTGTTAGAAATTTTCACTCTTAGATGTAATTTTGGGAGATATATTTTCTTGAATCTGAAAGAGGGTTAAAATGTGAAAATATTTTCAGAGAGAAACAGAAGAGAAATGAATGATGTTACTTATTAAATCATCTATGATCCACAGTGGTTTGTTCTTTATGTCGGCTTTTTTGTTCCTCATTACTCTTCAAGACAGTTTTAGTGAAAAGAAAGACTGAGCACTGTGACATTCATTATGTTCTGTCCCTGATACATCAACATTGGCAGATTAATCCATGTTTAAATATTAGGAACTGCTCTCTTGTATGTGCACAGATGGGTCATTGTTGTATTTTGGGGCAGAGAGGGGGAGGGGTTAGGAACTATGGAGAAGAGAATATGTTTTCTTGGACCACTTTAAGTTACAATAAATTCACAGCAGCAGCTCTTTCACGTTCTTCAGGCTATAGGCACCATAATGAAATGTAACTGTAAATATTGTGTTCTTTGGCTCTTTTGCAATCACACCTTTTTAACATATTCCTTGACATCACCAAAAGTGAGACTTCTCTCTCTATATAAAGGGGTCATTTCACTGGGAATAATAATGCACTGTAAAGAAGAGTATGCTTTTATTGTTGGTTTCCCTGTATCTCAAGGACATTGACTTGACTACTTTTTTTCTAGTTTCACACAGATGTTGATGCCCTCTGCAGTTCTATTCACAGCAATTAAGTGAATATTGCAAAATAAATGTCTGCCTTAAAGTCATCACCCACCATCTTCTCTGTTTCTTTAATTCTTTTTGGTTTAGGTAGGTGAGTATTTTAGCATTGTCTCATTTCTGGTGCAAATCTATGTTTGCTGAGAGTTTTCTGTTATTTGACTAATATTAGGAAGAAAAGTGAGTTACTCTGCTTCAGAGAAGTGAACCCTTGTAAACAAAGTTGTCTCACTGATGGTAATTGGTGGAATGATCTCTGCTAGATGAAATGCTAATCAGCTCTTTTTTGTAGTTTTAAAGGGAGAGAAGTATATAAACACAAGCATATAGACAAAATAATGACACTGTTACTTACAATGATTCTGGCTTCAAGAAGAGTAATATACCTTTTGTTATTATCAATAATAGCTTACAACTTCACTGAACTCCCCCAGTTCCATTATTTAAGGTTTTGAAGGATGAAACCAAGGCTTTCTCTGACCCTCAGCAAACCTCTTTAGGCTAGGGAATGACTCAGTGCCCATTGATTCTTTCAGATTCCCAAGAATTAGGGAAGAAAGAAGATAGTAAAAGAAATTAAGTACAAAACAGCATAGTTCAGTACTCATTAGCTCAGGTACCACAAGACTACAGAAATATTAACATTACTGGTTTTTTTTCTTTTGGAGAATGTATTGAGAATAACATAAATAAAGCTGGAGTGGCAGATGCACTGTGCAACCTTACACAGATCCACAAGCAGGTCTGTGATGTGGCCAGAAACTGGATGCGTATTTGTTGCTGTGTGTATATTGAAGGTTGAATTTGTACAGTTTCTGGTGAAAAAATCCTTACAGTTTTAAATTGAATGTGCACTAATGGGAGTTGCTACCGGAAACACCAATGTGAGAGGTTAAAACTTCTAGGGCTGTGTAAAGAATGAAGTCAGTATTAAGGTTAGAATTTGGGATTTGAGGGATTAAATGACATGACTGCTGTTTGAAACAGTCTGCTAATTTGGAAGGGGGCTGTAGTTGGTAAGAACTTATACATCTCTTGCTGTAGGGGTTTATCCCATTTTTTAATTATATAGTTAACACTGATAGTTAAAAATGTCAACCATCACACTTGCATCCTGTTCCTCAGCATCATGAAGATAAGGACAAATTTGGAGAATCTTATCTCCAATGTTCTTTGAAGATAAGATCAAAACAAGACAATAACCTGCGCTACTTTTCAATTCAGGGATGATACCTCTGAAATGAGTTAGTAGAATCCTTATTCCAGAACTTGGTTGACAGAAACATGGGATATTGTTAACAATAGGAAAAGGGAGATTTGGCACTGGGGTA
>NW_008237239.1:6633167-6644576 GCF_000691975.1 Corvus brachyrhynchos | reverse complement strand
AAAGTAATTGTTTTGATCAAAACCTGTGCCTTGAGCTGTATTAGTCCTAAAGGAACTAAAAGACAACTGCTTGGTAAGTAGGTATGACAATTAAGTTTAGGCCAAAGGTTTTAGCTAAGAGCCATAATACCTTTCTACAGGTTCCCCCAAAGTTAAGTGTGTTGGTAGAAATCATTGACTAATACTGCCTTTAACTTTGGGGTTTACTCCCTTATGTGCTAGTTAATACAAGTTCTAGTTAGTATTCGAGTAATAGTGTTGGGGTTTGAGAATTGTAACTGTCATAAACCCTGAATAATGCAACAAAGTAAGACTGCCAAAGATGAGTAGAAGGGAGGTATTAATAGAATCTGATGTATTGTATTGTGGGTTCCTGTTGAAGTTGGTGCCCTTCCTAAACTACTATTAGAAATTACCTTAATTCTGATATTTGCATTCTAAATTGTCATAATTACCACTTCCATTTTAAATCTATGGGAAGCAAGGAGATAAGGAGGAGGTAGGCACTAATAGAAACCAGTGCTTTATACCAACTGGCAGAAACCAATGCCTTAGTCTCCTATAGAAGGCTGGGAAGAAATCTAGTATAAAACAGAGGGTTTAAGTCTTAGGAAAAGAAAGGATCAACAGGTAAATTCATTTTACACGAATGCAAAATCTTGTCAGCAGTCTTTGTACTTGTGTAGTTGGCAGCCAAATCTTTCATAATTTTCTTCTTCAGGAGAAATAGTGTTTTACATCAGGTGGAGAAATAAACTAAGGGTCTGTGTTTGGTTTTACAGTCAGAATTCATTCTCTAGATCTGAACAAGACTTTTGCCACACAAGAGGTTAGCGTTTTCTACTATGATGTGTCTGCATCCCTGAGTAATGCTCAGTTGTACAGGGTCTCCTGCAGGGAGGCATAGAAACAGTACCTGTGGAAACCAGAGACCGATACTGTTGTACATTATAATAGTCGGTTGCTATGTATAAATGACAAATTAGCACTGGACTCTGCATATGCTACAGAGGTGAGAATACTGATACTGCTACAAGGATTATGGTCGGCAATTGAATCTCGGACCTAGACCGGCAGGGAATCTGAATCGTTTATTCAAAGGAGTGAGCTGGTTTTATACACTTTTCTAAGGCACAGCATTTCTTTATATGGTGTGACCTATCCCATGTTGCCACATCAGCAACACACTTTGTCAATGTCCTTCTATGGGATGATCACTCGCTGTTCACTCGTCTGTCAGCTCCCGGCAGGCTCCTCTCCATAGGGGTCTGCTGTGTGACACCTCCTCCCCCAGGGTCCGGTGGAGACAAGCCTCTGTGTGCTGCTGTGTGCTCGTCTGTGCTGCCATGTGCCTCTGCAGGCAGGTTTTACAGCTCACAACCTAATTCTCTCTTATAATTCCCTATAGCTTATATTGTGTTTTCCTCTCTCAGTTTGTGTAGGAATACCTGCCCTAGGTACTGGGATTTGAAACAGGTTAAGGGTAGGCCTTTGGAAGAGCATGACTAAGTATAAAGAGCATACCATATGGCAGCATTTACAGTGTTCCCAGAAATAAGAATTAATAAGACTCAGCACACATGAAGGGAAGCCATTGGCAATAATTGATCCTGTAGTTATTAATAATGCAAGAATTAGAATTAGGAGGATTAGGAATTTAGGATTAATGTTTGAGAATCTTTAGATTGAATCTAGTAAGTAAAATGGTCCAGGGAATGTTTTATGGTCCTGAGGTGTCTAGTCTGGTCAGAGCTGAGATTAGATTTACTATCTAGAATCCTATTTACTGCTAGTCTCCAGAAGGTTTTTAGAGGCAGGAAAAACCCAAAAAACCAGTGATGCCATTTGTTCTTTTTCATTAATGATTTACTATCTTTCAGATTAAGATTAAGAAAGTGTCAAGACTCAAGTGAGTCAAGTTTAAATCAATTTTTACAGATCTGAAGTGTTAGGAAGGCTGCTGTCAACAGTAGGAGAGATTGAGGTGAGGAATATAGTTCATAGACAACCTAGTTTATTGGATCTGGAGATACAAAATGGTCTGGTATTGTCAAGATCCAGTATCTTATTTTCAGTTTGCTATCTTTTTAATTTTCCAGGTCTATATGCAGTCTTCATTAAGGTTACACTGCAAGAGATGACTTCAGGAGACTGGATTATTGCTGCGGAGTATGAAGCAGTTTATTGCTATCAGTGGCAAATGCCTTGTTTTCAACAATGGGCATAGTGAAGGTTAGGGGTAAGATTGGCTTGAAGGTTAGGATGGAAAAAGAGTATTTTCAAGACCCATGCTTAAAGTAAGATTCTTCAAAGCTTGGAGGAAAAGGATGTTCCATGGAATTGTTGTGACTTTATATTCTTTTTGATACCCATGTGTATGCATGTAATATTAGGAGTTGGGGTGGAGTTAGGAGGTGTCATTTGGAAATGAAGACTTAAACATACAGGATAATTGTTGGAGATAATTTTTTGATTCTGCACAGCTGTCTGAACAGCTCTCATGTTTTCTTGGGCTGTTCTCGTAGTTCAGGTATGCTGTAAGTGTTGCCAAACAGACTACACCTGAGGTTACAATTTACCAAAGTGTGTACTGATCTACCCCCTTGGAAATAATGTTTAGGATTGGAGTTGTTCAGTGCTTCAGGGAATAAAATTGAAGAGTCTGGTTTTCTCAGACACTGGAGGGTTTGCCAGTGTTATGGGAATGCATCATGTTTTCTTATAAGTGTTATAAGTTAACATGTAGGTAGGTGTTAAAGGGTGGGCTTGAGAATTGTCTTGGAGAGCCTGAATTATCAGTTGATTTTCATGTTTGCTGTGGTTATTGGTCTGGCTATGATTGTCATTTAGGAAGAAAAGGATGAAGAATCCTCCACATGTGGATTCTCTGTGCATCAAAGGGCAAGGAAAGAAACTGGTATTATCAGAACTTAATGCGTTATTTTCAAGGTTTGGTTTTGTGGTTGCTGTTGTTGGTTTTGTTTACATCTAATAATAGAGATGCTTGGAAAAAATTAGTGTATTGCTTGCTTCTGACCTGTCTGTGCAGACAAGATGAGGGCAGGTATTTTTTAACTTGAGCCTCCTACCCATACTTTGATGCACACCTCCAGGTAACACAGTTACCTTCCTTCACGTGTTCTACTCCCCAACCCTCCTTTTGACCAGTGTGCTTCTATAGTTTTATATGAGAGAAAAACTAACAACATTTACATAAAATCTTGCTCAATTGGAACACCATTTTTTCATTAACTTTGTTCTTTTCATTGATCGATGTAGTCTGACAAATTTGTAATAATCTATGAAGTTCCTCCTTTTTGGCTTTATATAGCCTTAATATACACAAAAGTAAGCAGTGTTTTAATGCTGATACAGGTGATCTCTTTGAGGAGCTGCCACATACCCACATTTGTGAATGGAAGATATTCTGACTGGAATTTTTCTGGGAATGTGCTGTGTGTTTGGCTGCAGGTTAAAACAGAATTTTAACACTGTCTGCCTGTGAAGTTCATTGGAGAAAAGTGGCAATGACTGTATTTCCTGTTGTCATTCACTTAGCTGGATCTTAATCATGACTGTTTTGTAGAATAATCTGGTTTTCCTGCACCTCCATCCCCCGAAAAATATTGCTGAAATAGTGTTTTGCAGCATATAGACAGCACATTTCCATCCTGTTCAGCAAGCCTCAGGAAGTATCAAGTGTCTGCAGCATTACCAGCCCAGCTTTGTCATTCAGCTCAAGTTATTGGAGGCTTATGTCAGCCAAACTCCCTAAGATTTCAAGGTTCACCTACTGGTATTTTATAGGACTGCACTGTGTAACTGATACAGCAACCCACCATTCTTTTAATTTGTGTGAATATCTTTTTGAGATCATAGCCTGTTGTAATCATAATTATACTTCATTCAGGAGGGAAAAAAAGAGCAATTGGTGTAATGTGCAATACATCTTCTAAAATGTAATGCATAAAGGATACCAGAATTTTGCTCATTTAAGATCACTGAAAATTAGACATAAATATTTGAGGCTGTTTCTTAGTTTGTGTTTAGTTTTTACATGTTGCTATTACACACCTGAACTGCCAGAAATCTGCATATTGTTTGCCATTTCTGAAATTTTCCGATGGCCAACTAAATCTCGAGTCTGTCGTGGTTTTGCAACGCACCACTTTCAAATATTTGTCTTCAATTGCTGGTATCTTTTTGGCTCCTACGTATTTTTGTTTGGGTTTTTCGTTTGTTTGGTTGGTTTGGTTGGGTTTTGGTTTGGTTTGGTTTGTTTGTTTTGGGTTTTTTTTGGGGGGGGGTGTTTTGTTTGTTGTTTTGTTTTGTTTTATATTTTGTCTGAAACTTCCTTTTGCAGGAGACCAATAGAAACAAATACTTGGGCTGGGAGAGCTAAAAGGGAACAGTGTAGACAGGCTCAGTTACATTGGCAACTGTTTATCTTATTATCAGAGAGAGTGTCCCTGTTTAGTTCTGCTTTAATCAGTGTTCTTGAAGCAGTGGGCCAGTATCTACGTACCACAGTCATTTTTAATTATGACCTGGGACAAATTACGAACACAAATGTTTAAGTATAAAAGGCCTCTTAGAGTCCCTCTTCTGCATTGGTTTATGGCATTGTTTTGTGTTGGGGGAGCACTGGTGGCCTATCTAATACACAAGGAGGCAGTGCAGGCACAGACTAATGGTCTGCATGTGTCACACACTTGTAGCATGTTTATTAGTTTTTGGCAACATTAATGCTACCACCCTCACAATTCCTTTTAAGTGGAAGAAATTAAGGCATGGAGAGGGTTAAGAAGGTGAATTTCTAACAGCAAATGAATTTATGTCCAGCCATGATAGTCCTGTACTTCTTCTTTCTATGCATAGAAACCTCATAAGTGATCACTTGTTAAAGCACTTTGAAGTAGAAGTTTAACGTGTTCTATAAGAAAGAACACAGAAAAACCAAATGTAACATTTCAGGGAGGCGTTGTGCCTCAAGAGGCTCCATTTCATAACTGCCCAGTTTTGAGAAGATGAGGGCCAAAACTTAAAGTACATCTAACTAATAATAAAAGAAAAAATACATTAGTAGTTTATGATTTAATAAATATAAATGTCCCATTTTATTTAACTCATATTCCTCTGAAATGACACATCCTCTCAAAGAAGTCACAGAGGTTCCCAGTTGACTGCCTCAGAATATAAGACTGCTCTCAGTCTTCAAATATTTCTCATTATCCACCTCAGTTCATAAAATAATGGTCATTTTAGTAGTTCTAGCTGATGAAAACTGACTCACATACCTTAGCATGCCATGTAATATATCTTCTCTAGACCAAATTCCAGTTTTATCCCAGAAGAGAAAGAAACCCCTTTGAGGAAAGTGGTTTGAGTTATATGTAGTAACTTTAAAATTCAGGCATGGAAAAGCTTTTAATTTGAGTTGGTGCCTTTTAATTGTCTAAGATTTGAACACCCTGTTTAGGGCTGACAACTCCATTTTGAAACGTGAGGCAGCCTTCAGTACACAGGGCCTACAAAGTCTTGGGGACCAGTCCCAGGAGCTCAGTGGGTTGGTTGTGTTAACAGCAGTTCCCAGAAGGAATTCAGTAGTTCATGTGACAGGGGATAACGAAACAAGGATTGCACTAAAACTGCCAAATTGCCTTCAGCTTCCTGTCCATGGGCATACATTTCTGCAGAGCACAAAATTCCTCCCTCAAAGGTGGTATGTTTACATGAGGTTTCTGAATTTGTATGGATGTTGAAAAGGCAAGTCAAGAAAATACTATTTTGACCATTTTTTAATGTAAAAAATGTGAATATTTGCATCTGATATTAGGACAAACAGAGGAGAATATAGCAGCTCTGTGAGAGTCACAAAAGAATCTGTAAATGCAGGATGAGCAGAAATCTTTGCATACACCTTTTCCTCTCTGATGTTATCTTGAAACTGTGATACACCTTTTTTCTCTGTAATGTGTGTTAGACTAAATGATCAATATGTTGATTTCTACTTAATTCACTCTTAGGGGTGTTCATTTCCCCTTAAAACTTTAAAAACGTGTTTAACAGGTGCTCACAATGCTGCAGTAGTTCTACTGCAGTCAGTAATAACCTCGGCTGCCCATATTCTTCCAGGAAGTGATTATTTTCTAGTCAATACCATGAAAATTAATGACTTTATCAGATAAACGTCAAGTTTTGCTTTCAACATGTATCTTCAAAGCAGCAGTGGGTGTCCAAGCCCTGCTGTCTGCCAGGCACACTGCCCAAACTATAACATAATTAGATTCGTTTGTAGCCAGTCTGGACTGAAGCAAAAAGTAACAAGGTCTACTGCTGTAGTGCTGGCTGAGGAAGATGAAAAAGTACAAAATACAAAACTCTGAATAAAAATATATCTTAATTTACATGTACTTAATGAAATTCTATAAAATAGACAACAAAAAGGAATATGGAAGTTCACATTTGGATTCTTAGCTAAAGGGATCCAAGTTCCAATACATTGCTTTTTCCACCACTCCATTATTTTACAACTCACATGATCGAACGCTCAAGATTAAAGGGTATTGAGTATCAAACTATCGTATCAATAAGTAAATGTTGTACTACATAACAATCTTCAGTGATGCTAGTGAGTCCCAAATTCATATGTTTCAGTATTCAATTTGTTCTGGTAATTTTTACGTAGATTATGAGACTGTGAATATTTTGCTTATTTACATAATGAGAGTTATAGAGGTATAATGAAAAATATTTGATGAATTTATACATAATGCCTTGAGATTAGTTTGCTGAACCAAAATATTGTTCAGAAAAAAATCTGAACATTCCAAAAGGTAGTATTGTGGAAAGACTATAAAATGAGTTGCAGAATTTCTGAAATACAGTGGGCAAAATACTGAAGGTTGAAATAGGTATATTTGTGTGTAGTGCTGTGACATTAAAACCAGAGATCACCTGTCTGACAGGTGCAGTATTGGTGCAGATTCTCAGTGTTTGGAGAAAGCAAAGCTTGGATATATTTATAGCCTCTGTAGTGTGTATTTTCAGATTCAGAAGTATAGGAGGCAATGTTCAATTTATACTAAGGATTAACTTATTGTATCCAGTGTGATTCCAGATGATGACTGGAGTAATTTTCCAAAATTTATTATATGGTTTTGTCTTCTAATTCTCTACCAAATTGTACAATCAGATATGAGAGCAAGACTGAGAAATGGAGAGAAAAAAAATTACTCCAAATATTGGCTATGATATATATACTATACCCTGCTTTCATCCCTAGATTGCTCAGAATCCCTTAGTCCTCCTAAAGATAGACCTTAAAGATCATCACATTTGCAGACAACAGCCTTTTCAAAGCTGTGCTTTGTTATGCCAATGGGATTTTATACATCTGCTTTTATTTTTAGGTATGTAAGAGGCTCAAAATTCATTCCAGATGAAATATAGCAAGCTTGTCTTTTAGTTTCCCCTAGATAAAAACATCCAACCTATCTTAAACAAAAATACTGTTTCTATTCTTTGTTTATTCTCACATCTGCAAGCCAGCCATGATTATGATCCTTCTAGTATTTTGGCAGGTGCTTAATTTTTAAGCATGTAAATATATTTGTGTACCTCATCGGGGTTTATATCTAGATGTGTCTTTTTTTCTCCTCAGGACTAGTTCCAACTACTATAAGGTAGCTAGAAATTTCTAAAATCAGTGTATGTAACTGGAGGGTTTATATAGGAAAAGTAGAATCAATGTATATTTCCTGGGCATTCATATGGTGCTAAGACATATATAAACCAGCCTGCTGTTATCATCATTTTGAGTTGGAGAAATGTTGAAGTGGATGAAAAACTCAAAAAGGATGATTAGTTCACTGTATATACTCTTCTGTTGGACCCAAGATGATTATGGTATTGAAAAGAGATGGAAAGACCTATAGGAAGCAATGAATGAGAAAGGCTCATTTGCAGTGCTCTGCTCTTTGGGAAAGGAAAATGGCTAAATGAAGATGGGCATTCAGTGTCCACCTTTCAGTGATGTCTGTGCTGCTAACAGCAAGGGGAAGAGATTGATGAAGTGTTGATGCTAAAACTCAGAAGAACAATTCCAGACGGTATCTAAAATAAGCTCTAATCTTGCAGTTTTGCCATTTGAAATAATCCCTTAAATTTCTACAAACCTGAGCTAAATTGCACCTAAATGAATAGTTCAGAATTTCCCACATTTTAAGATACTGAGACAAAATTTTTCATGAATATATATTCATGAAGCATATCTATTGACTTCAGTGGGCTCGTGTCAGATTGCTAGAGCTCTGAATTTGGCCTGTTTGCCTTTGGAGCCTGAAATGAGTGTTTTGTGAATGACAGTGTTGCAAGAAAGATGCATTTTGACAGGAGTGAGAATAATGAACAGGCAGGTGAAAATACCTGGGCATGTTATGCTTTGTGGCAAGCTTCACAAGCAGGAGAGCTGCTGATTTTAGAGTTGCCTGTGGGTCTGTCACTTTGTTCGTCTCTGTCAGGGTTCATTTATCAGAACTGCTTTGTCTCCAAGGATTGTATCCCCGATGGCTTACCTTAGCCTGTAAGGAATTTATGTGTTATTATCTGCTTTGAATATGTCTCAAATTCCCAAGAAAATGCTGGAGCTATTTCTTTATTATAAAAAGGAATGGGAAAGAAATGGTAGCTTGTTGTGCTGTTATTTGTTTAGAAATGTAACTTGTGTTACTATAACTTTATGATATGTTTCTGAAACTCACTGGACTTACTGTTTTCGAGAAAAAAAAATTTAGAAGTACCCATTAAATTATCTTCCAAAATGAAGCTGCTGGTTTATTTTATATTACTTGCCCTACACTGTTAGTCATATTGTGAAATTTAATCTCATACTGCACTGAGAAAGAGGAACACAAACAACATTTTACGAGTTGTGGTGGTGGAGAGAGCAGTACCACACTGTCACAGTGGATATTCATAAAATTTCAAACACCTACATTGATCAAACAATAAAAAATGGAATGAAAGAATGCACAGTTTGATTTCAAACATGCCAAGCTGGTACAATCTACTAACTTTGAAACCTGACCACAAGTTTGCATTACCCACTTTTTCTGTTTAATTTCCAGCTGTGGGAGCCACAGGAATGGGCTGGAGGCATGGGAATGTTGCTGCTGTCCCTTCAACAGGGAGTTTCCCTGTTCCTGACTTCCCCTCCCCAAAGGCAAAATGGTCTGGCTTGTGAAACAGTATCCTCTTTCTGTGCAGAAGACATCAGCAAGAAATGGAGGAATTATTTTGTTTTTAAAAAATTTCCCTCAAAATAGATCTTCAGTGCTTTGCTTCCTCTCTCAATTTTTAGTCCTCTCACTTTAAAAAATGTGTCATTTTCATTTCTTTAAAAATTGCTGCTTTTATTTAATCAAATTAAAACGGTGTATTGATACAGTAACTGGGTCATGATTTGGTAGATAACTCAGATCCAAGGTTTTTAATAATTTGTTTAAAGAAAAGTTGTTAAATGTCAAGAGTTAATAAAAATTGAAAACCATGCCAGGCTTTCACAGGTCTATGTCAGATCTATGTTTGGGGAGCTTACAAAACCACCAAAACAACATAGCAAGCTGTCTTAATACCAGTAAAGGCCATTTCATGGAAAAAGATGACCTGCCTCAGGAAACAAACCCTCCCCTGCCGTTCCCTCACTGGTAAATTGTCCTGCAAGAGAAATATGCTCCTTTATCCATCCAGCAAATAGCTGAGCATGAAATATAAAAGTCTCATTTTAAGTGAAAAGAACAGAGATCAGTGAGCTCTTCATCACACACACATTAAATAAAACTCTTGCGGAGCTCTTTATCTAAGAACTCCTAAGGATTCTCCACTGTTGTGGTACTGCCAGGAAGCACAACCAGGGAGGGCTGGGTGGTACAGAACATCCTGCTGTACTGTGAAAGTAAGCAAGTTAAATTTAGCAGTAAGATCTTTTTAAAATTAACAATTGAGCACTGTATTCCATCCATGCTGTGATGAAAGGTGTATTGTGTTACTTGTTTGATCGCAGCTTATTGTGCACTACACTTTATAAAAAGATGAAATTGGGCCTGATGAAGGATTTATTCAGTTCAGGTGAACTTTTTCAAAGGGAAGGGATGTTGGGGCTTCCCTGGAATTAGCTTCGGAGTGTTACTGGCCATGCTCGCCTGGCAGAGCTTTCGCAGCTCAGTACAAGCAGCTGGGGAGTTTGCAGAGGACCTGGTAAATCTTTATAGAGCAGGGAGCAGACACATAGCTACATATAAAGGGATGAGGAAAGCCTCCTTAGGCTTTAAAAGGGATTGCTGAATGTGTAGTAATCCAAGACTTGAAAACTGCTGGACCTGGGAGCAGGATTTGGATATACAGGCACCAAGGATAGGGAAGAAATTGTTTACAAATTGTTGTCCAAACCTGCCTTTTGCAACAGATTTGCATTTTTTCTGTTTGAAAAGCTACCTTGTTCCAGTTAGGTTTCTACTAAAAACCGAGCTTAGGAAAGGAAAACCTTTAACCACTTTTGAACTGCTGATCCTAAGGAAGGTGTAAATAGTTCTGCCTTAAAGTCCTGGCTTGTTTCCTGCTTTGTCACCTAGGGTTATAGAAGAAGACTCCTCTAAAGCACATACATTGTTTCTTGTGAAGCTAAGCTGGATCTCTCTCTTTTTTAGCATGTGGCTATCGGTATTCCTATGGTGAGTCTGACTCATGATAAATTCCATTTATCACTCATCTTTCATTATTTCATTTGCATTTGCTTTTTCAGCCAGCTTCTCACAACATGCCTGTTAACACTCCAAACATTTGAGCAGTCTGACAGCTGATTTTTTTCTTTTTTTAAATGAAGGGCCATAAAAATGTACCTTTATGTATTCTCTGTGCCAGTTATGGAGCTTCGTCTCACAGTTATGGTAACCTGAAGACCAAAAGGACAATTTTTTACCCATGTTGAGTTTCTTTGCAATAGTCTATTAGACCAAAAGAAACAAGGAGTAAGAGCTAGGACTAGGAGAATGATATAATTTAAAAGGGGAAATTCTCCAAGTTAGTCCTGAGGTGACAGAATTTAAAACCCAACATTCCTATGTAAAATAAAACAGATCTGGTTGATTTTAAAAACAACTAGTAAATAGAATTTCTTGGTTATATTTTTTCTCTTCCAAGTCTGTAAAATGAGACTCATCAGACTAAGGCAGTCTATTTTGCAGTCACAAGAATTCTAAAGTATGACTCAATTTAAGCATGTTAAGTTGAGGAAAATGCCTAAAAATACTGTCTATTTGCTTTAAAAGGAAATCCAGCTGTATGGTTTATCATGAAGTTTCCATCACTCATTATTGTGCCTTAGCTTTTGTAACTTGATGCTAATTCCTG
>NW_008237239.1:6597231-6633140 GCF_000691975.1 Corvus brachyrhynchos | reverse complement strand
GTGGATCTCGGTACCCATTGTAGAATAAGTATTCAGAAATCAGTAGCGAGGAAGATGGCTAATGACCAGCTTGAGTTCTCAAACACAAATATCTCTGTAAGAGAACTTTAATTCAGGCCATGCACAGTATAATCTCATCCTGATACCACTTTTGTTTACATGGCTGTTTCAATAGACTTAGGTCCATGTAAGTTATCAATAAGAGATGTCAGAAGCACATGATTTGGTCTTCATTAGCTGAATTTATGCTGTTCATTTTCTCACTATAAATATAAGGAAATCAATGTATCAGGAGTATAGAGGGGTTTTTGCTTATATTCTCACCAGGATAGATTACTATGAGCATATTATAAAATTTTCTGTCCCTTTCCAATCAATATGTTACTAGGATTCCTTTGCCTATTGTCTTTTTGACAGATGCAAAAATGGATACAAAGAGTAAAATGCCAAATAACTGAATTTATAAATGGATAAAATCAAGATTGTGGATTGTTGGTAAACCTCCCTAAAAAACTGGGAAATTATTTACTCCCTTTTCTAAATCTTAAATTAATTTCCTTTTCAGGTCTGAAAAATATTTGTGCCACTTGTTTTGTATGTAAATTGAGTCAGTATCTGCATTCCTTTGACTTCTTGCCTGGTCTTTCCATTCACCTGTGTGAGGTTTGGAGACTGACTCAGTGTGATTCTCTAAACAGTGAAGCCTATATCTCCCTTGGGAGTGCCTAAAATGCAAGTCACGACTGTATCTGTCAGTACAAGTAAAGTTTCTTTCACTTGCTGCCAGGTAGGCATCCATCTAACCCCATTTAAGCTGTCAGTATCTCTGGGTAGATCTTCCCAGCCCTTCCTGATGGTGTCAAAAACATGAAGTCATGGTACTGTAAAAGCACTTTAAATAAAATAGATACAACTTCCTGCTTTCCATCATTTTTCTGCTCCTGAGTAATGTTCTTAAGTAATTATTATAAACCACAAATTTCAGGCTGTAAGACTATATGTTTCAAGCACAGTGCTATTTCATCTCCAAGGTAATGATTTTGCAAAAGTTATTTTTGTGGAACAGACTGGCTGAAATTTGAATGTACAAAAGACTTTCTATAACCTTTCCTCACACTGACTTGTACTTCCACATTAAACTAGTTATATTTATGCCTGGGATGGGTGTATATTTAAGTTGGAAATTACCTTAAAATAATAGTAATGACCTGAAATGGGAAACTTGGATTTTATAATGTAGTTTAGTCCATGAAAGAAGATTAAAATGACAACAGGAGTAGGAAAATGTTGGTAAATGACAAACAGAATTAAGAATGGGTCACAGAGTATGACCCATTTCCACCAAGAAAGAAGGAAAATGCATGATGAGTTGTCTTAAAAGGGAAGGACCAGCGATTTTGTGGGAGCTAGTGTGGGAGATAGTAGATGTGTCTTCTTGATGATTAGAAATGTATTTTTCTGGCACAATTGCTTTTTAAAAATATTTTAAGGGGAAGGCTTTGGTTTATTTTTATATATTTTTTTAGTGTAGGATAGTACACAGGCAGCCACATCATTCTGTCTAAAGTACAAGGACAAAATAATACACACATGGAAGCCTTGGTAAACACACTATCAAACCTACACAGAGCTGATTCATTTAAGAGTTTGTTGCTGGGCTAAACACAGGGTCTCCAACTTCTGAAACAAAAGCTCTGTTATAAAGCAAAAGAAACAGCTCCCTGAGCTCAAGCCAGCTGAGTTTGTTATATTCAGTCCAGACTGCTTTACAACCAATAATTTTTCTAGTTTATGTACAGTACCCTTCTATTTCCAGAGGGATGGTTTTATTTGACTGTCCATTCACCTAGGATACAAGTTTAACTTAAACTTGATGGTGCCAAATATGGCAAGTTGATCTTATACCTCTTTGATATGCCATTTTGCAAAGCCAAAGCAAGCATTACCAAGCTCTACAATTGTGGCTTACCACATTTACCATTAAATGTGGCATTTTAAAACTTACTGTGGCATATCAAAGCCATGTGATCATTGAGATGCACAAGACCAAAATTACAGTGACAGAATCGTATCATTATATACGGTTTCCTGCATTTTTTTACGCTGTCATGAAACATAAAATGGATGCTAAAAAACATAGATCAACTAAGAAAAACATGAAAGCATTAGGAAAGCATTCCTGCACTTGAGAAGTTAAAAAATGTGTAAAACTGCAACAAAATCAAGTCTACTGTAAATTTATCAGGCCCCATCTCAGATGAGTTTGGTTGTTTCTGTAACTGATAGATTGATCCAGAAGTCCATCCTTTGATATTAAAAAGAGTCTTGTAATTTGTTGGCTACATTTATCTATGGGTAGCTTATCATATAGTTGCATAAAAAGTACTTGTTACTTTTCTTGGTATGTTGATGGCAAATTATCATATTCTCCTTTAGCATTAGCTTTGGTATATTGAATCAGGCAGTACTTGTAGTCATTTCTTGTAAAAAAAGTTCTCATCTTCTCTGTTACTTTTTTGCATCAATTTCATTTTGAATGCATCTTTTGAAAGAAATGCTTAGGTCTTTGGGTAAAAGCCTTTACATGAAATATTTTTGCCTTATTGTTTGATAATATATACTGTTTGGTTTTTTTCTTCTACTTTTTTTTCTTGATGCAAATTTCGTGGTGTAATGCAAATCTTGGATACTTTTCCTGCCCTCAGCAGAGATTTTTATTGACTGACAAAGTATACCAAAGCCTACAGCTTCATCCCACATGTTTTATTTTTCTGGACCTTTCCGGCCAGAAGGAAGCTATGCAACAAATTCCAAAAATATTCCATTTTTATTAAGATTTACTCTCAATTTGCACTATTTTTACAAATGTATGGATGATAAAACTCTAATTCCATTGGGTTTATACTCCAGCTTTATTAAAATGCAGAAATTAATTAAAATGTGAAGAAAAAACCCCAATCTTCCAGAAGACCCACATGTCTGGATGTAATAATGAGCCTAAAGACCTTGCTTTAGGCTTAAATCCCATTAATTATTTTCACTACGAACAACAAGAAAGCTTTAGGATTTTTTGGTGAAGTTCTTGATATAAGGATACTTGTTTTATTTTGCTAAGAAAAAAAATTATAAAGATCAGTTCTCTTTGCAGTGATTATTTACAGGTGCAGTATGAAGACATTTATTAGACATATATTAGGTCTGAATATGAGAACACTGAATGATTGATACTTTAGAGAAGGGAAACCCCTTCCTCCATGTCATTCCCAAGCTACCCCAGCTGGCAGTTTGAGACAGGGACAGAAACCAAGTGCAAAGACAGTAAAAAAATGGCTGAGAGTAAAACTCTGCCTAATGATTCTGTCACTCCTGTTGTATGCTACAGACTTCATTTTTTTTGGAAATGGGCTGATTTTGTCAGGCTAATCAGATAAATTTATTACTGAAACATTGTTTTCAACATCAAAGACTAATTATTTTTAGTTTTTAGCTTTTCCCACACTATTCTTCAATATTTATTTTCCTAACATAAATAATAAGACAGGATGAACTGTAGAGTGAATGTTCCACAGTGATATTTGAAGATGAAATATTTTTGATTTATCACTAAGTATTTATATCTTAAGAATAGTATGTTATTTCCTCTTTTGCTGCGTTAACTCAGTCAAATATCACAAGACAGGCTTTCTTTAAAGAGTGTCACATGAATTTAAAACATTACGTCAAGGATCTGAAGAATCTACAAGAATAATTTCTATGGGAAGAATTGATTTTTAAATATAGATTGTGCATTATATAAAGGAGAAGCAAATACTAAAGAAAAATAGAGCAGGGAAAACATACGCAAGTAAAATAAATTTCTAGAGACAGGTGTGGAGAAAAGGAAAGATCTAGATGACTGATGCAAAGCAAGAAATGAGCCATTTTGGACAATTCTTTTTTCCTTAGTGGGATACAAAAAAGACATTAAAGCAAAGTGTAGTATCTGTAGTGTCAGTACTGATGCAAAATAAATATCCTGTGCCCCTTTCAATGAGTGAAAGAGATGCTTGCTTTTGTAGCCAACCTTTTTGAACAGAAAGGATTCCAGTTTCTCAGTTGTTTCTGAGCCAACTGCTGATTGTACAATAGCAATTTGACATAACTAGTGTGTGATTCATGTTTAACTAATGCTTCATAATGTGCCTTATTCGCTTGCTTCATTCTTAAATGTAGAGAATTTCTGTGGGGTTTTACAAGTTGATTTAAAAAGTGAAAATACTATTTTTTCAGTATTTCTTCAGTTTGCCTTTTTTCTGTGTGTATTTGAATAGCTACAACTTCTTTAGTGTTTGTGCCAACTCTTCCTGAATTACTGAACTACCTTAATATAAATCAAGGCTTTATCACCTCAAAAAGTCAATTTTTCTTGGCCTTAAAAATCTCAAAACACAGCAAAAGGTGTAGGTTCTACTGGCTCTAACCTCTTATGAATAACTTCCTTTGTCCTTGAACAAGTGGAACAATATACTATGGCTAGAACCATAGGTGGGTAGAACTGAGCTGGATGAGTGACAATTCACTTCAAATACTCCCAATGTTAAAATAAATTAGTTATTTCATTTAACAGTCAAATAATTTAGTGCAATTCTCTGTTAGAAAGTGACTGAGTTATTTTAATCCACTGATTTACACGTATGGGTTTAGTGTCATCATGAAAACTTTTTTTTTACATCAAATCACATCATTAATCATGATCTTCAAAAATAGAATAATTCTATTTTAAAAAGTTGTCAGCCATTTGTTTCTGGCTCCATATTAAAGCTAGAACAATCTCAGGTAGTGTAAAAATGAGATTGATGCAGGCAGTCATCTTACTCTCTTAAGGAGCTGCAGTATAAAATGCAATATTGTCTTATTTCTTGCCTGCATAAATTTTTTCTCCTGCTTTATTCTGGTAAATGATCATGTCTCGTGAGTCTAAATGTCTTGCTTTGCAAGGCTTGCCTTCCTTGGTAGTTCATGTTGTACTGTCTCTTGCAGCTGTACCTTCAGAGGAGAGCTCTTGCTGTCATAAAGCGTCTTCATTGAAGATGCTCTGGGATTACCTGTTTCTGTTGCTTTCATATTTGGTAGAGCTTCATTGAAAGGGAAATGTAAAACACTAAATTGCCTCTTTTTTCAGTAAATATATTTTTTTATTCATTAGTACTGTTTGCTAAACCTGTGAATTTGGAAAGCATTTTAAGTGATACCTGCCTTTCATACTTGGTTGCCTTGCCTGTACATATATTCTATACATCTGAGCTCTTTCTGTGGTTTCTGTTAGTACTGTATTTGCATCACCTAATTTAAAACAGACCTTCTGCTGTTTTCAGCTATAATGGGTTTGTGGCTTAGTATGTGAAATAGAATTGACTGCACAAAATGTGAAATTCTGATGCTAGACATTCCGGCTAGGTCTCTACAGACAGGAATGTGCATTTGTCTGGGCAAGCATTATAGTCCTAGGGGTGCTTAGCTATTTTAGTGACAGCCTGAATATGTTGAAGTTTTTTTGATAAAAAAAAAAAAAAAACAACATTCATTTTAAAGAAAAGAAGAGACTGCCTCAGCACAGCTTCAGCATTTTTGCAGTGTACATCTCATGCAATACAACTGTGAAAAATTAGTGAAAGAGACTGAAAGAAGAAGAAGATTTCTTATGCATATAAAATTTGAATACTAAGTAAGCTGTAAAACTTAGAGGAATGTTTACTAGCAGGGGTAAGTTGTACTGAAAGAAACTGATGCATAGATCACTCCTAATTATCATCTATTTATGATACTGAACTGTGTCTGCAAAGGAATGCAAATGTATTAAGTCCACAAATCCTCTAAAAGTCTTTACATTTTAAAGCATGAGTTGGCTTATCCTGTCTTCAGTCCTCTGTCTGTTTTTTGGAGAAAGCAGATACTTCACATTGCTCTGGTAGTGGTGAGCACAAGTCACTAGTACAGCCACAAGACTTTCATAGTCAGAGAGCAAGTTGTTAGGCTGAAATTGTCCCTGTGGGGAAGGGGTAATCTCTCCAGCAAGGTTAAGATAGAATGAAGAATGAGGGAGGAGAGACTCCTGCTCCTCAAATAGGAGAGAGAGAAGGAGGAGTTTGAACTCCTCTATGATGGAAACTTCTCAGGGTGGAGTGATGTGACCACTGAAAGTCCAGGTCCTTGGGTTTTTTTATTTCAGGATTTTATTTTAAAGTTTCAGGATATAGAAAATACCTTCCCTTCAGCCAGCTGCTAAGAACCGCCTCTTCCCTCTGCCTGAAGCAATTTCAGTCTGTCCTATTACAGCTTTGAATTCTAGAGCTGCCTATGAAGCCTTCAGTCATTGCTCCCAGGGTCAGGAGCAATCGAGTAAACCCCTCTGATGGACACACAGAGATGTAGCATGACCACATCATCCTCCAATAGAAAATCAACTGAAAAATATGTTGTTCCTTATTCCTGGCCCAGGCAGTGCCGGAGATCTTCTATTGTACCAGCTCTTCTGCTTTTCTACTGCAGCCTGGCTATCTGAATTGGTGGACTCCTCTTAGCAACTCCCAAGTCTCAGATCACTAGCAGGATTTTTTTTTAGAGGCTCCCTGAAGCTCTTCTGATGGCTCCAGTTAACTCCTGGGGCAGGGTGTGGGAGATAACAGGCCATAGACTGACACTGCAGAAATAACTAATTTCTGACAGTTTCTGTAATATCAGTTTTGTATATTGGACTCTAATAGCATGAATGGCTCATCACTTCTTTTAACCAGTTCTTACAAATAATGGAATGGAATGAAAATAGAATGGTTTGGATCTGTTTTTGTCATTGACATAAAGCTCAATGCCAAAGTAATGTCTAAACTTCATTTTAATTTGATTTATTTTATATGAATAAGAACATTGATTTTATTATGAACTGAAATGAAAATGCTAAGAGAAAACAGAGCTCATGTTTATATTGTATTATACAGTAAAGCACGAGGCTCCTGAAAGACAGGAAACTGATTGTTTGATTTGGTAATTCTCTTTTTTTTCCATTTTGAAATCTATCTGCTCTGAGGACCTTTCTTGTGTCTACTCAGGAACTAGAGATGATTTCCTGTCTATTGAAGAAGTGTACAGTAGCCAGAGGCAGAACAACTTAAGTTAAAGACTTAAAATTTAACTCCTCTATGACCATTGGAACAACTGTATCATGCAAATTCCTTTTCTAGTATCTTTGTAAAGCAGTAGGATGCTTTTTATGTATTCATATGTGGTTATATAACATGGAAAGCATGGGTAAAGTGTCAGATCCACGATCCATCTAACCCTGTACTCTGTCCCAGACAGTGGCCAAGAGCAGAAGCTCACAGGTGTGTAAGGATGTCTCTCACTGTCCCAGCTTAAAGGAATTTGCCATTGTCATTTGCCACTGAAGATGTTTCCTCTTCAGCACATCTTTACTGTCATATTTGCAAGCTGCTGACAAACCTATTTTATACTAATTTGCTTAATTCTTTTTGAATCTATACATTTGCATTCAAAATATTGAAGTTATAAATGCTACCATTTCAAGATTCAACGTGTGAAAAAAGAGTTCCTATTTCTAACTTTAAATCTATTGAATGATTACTTCTTTGTGTGACTGCCAGTTTTCTTGAATGATAAGAAACACTGAGAAATAATTTCTGACCATTTTCTGTATTATAATGTCTGATTTTTACATCTAGTGCAACTCATATCAAAGCTGAAGTTTCTTGATCTTTTGAATTTATCCTTGTTCAGAAAACATTCCATACTTCTGCTTGAACTGGTTACCTTGCATCTACATATTGCAATACTGAAGCATCCTTTTGTGAAAGGTGATCACTAGTAGCAATGTTTTGATGTGTGGGCTAGAGCTATAGTCAGTGTTTAATGATTTTATCTCTTTTCTTTTAATTTTTGTCTTTTTGGAAGCTTCTGAGTATTGAACGATCATTTTCAGAAAATTATCCAGAGTAATTCTAAGACATTACATGCATATTTAAAGTAATATAAGCAGTGTGAGAAACACAAGTCTCTTTACCAAGGCAGAAGTATTCTGCCATCTTCACACAGTGGAATCACACTATAGCTCTGTGCGTAGTAGGGGAGGGTTGGTATTTAACACAGTGGAGCTTTGACAGGTCTCAGTTCTTGTGAGCACCGTACAATTTGGATTGCAAATAGAAACTGTGTTTTTCTAGATGAACAGTTTGAAACACCTCATACTGACTGCAGATTTACTATGACTGCTTTCTAGTTTTGATTAGCCACAGAAAAGGTGTACTGGTGTAATATACACTTAAGAAATTTAATACTCCTCCCAGGTTATCTAAAGTATTTCAGTATATATAACAGAATTTTTGTATGCCATTGTATTTATGGCAGGGAGTTGAGAAAACTAGCAGTTTGGAAACTTTCTGTCAAAAAACTTACAATGAACTGATACACGCTTTAAAAGCCTGTTTCCAAGAGCTTGTTATGTGTTGCTATCTTAAAAGATGATATTTCAACCTTTTTTTTTTATATTTATCATGCATTGATATAAATGAGTGTAGAAAATTTTCAGAAAAACTTAAGATGTAAATGAATGTTCATGAACACATGCCTCAAAATTGCATCCAAGGCTAATCATTTTATGCATGCATACTACAGTTAGTGAATTGGTCTCTTAGTGTCAGTAACAAAAAAAATATATATTATTCTAATCCTTAATACTTAGTGTTTACCAGTAGGCTATTTTATGAGCTAACTCCTAATTCCTAAATTACAAACTCCAGAATAATTGTCCTCTTATTCAAGCCAAAGTTACTGTACTTAACTAGTAAGTTTCTAACCACATTTTCCTCTGTGTTTGCTGCACAGAAATAAGGCTTTTTTGTAAGGCTACATATTTAGAGAAAATGCTAAAAAAATTGCCCCTGTATTAATAGAATCCAGAGCATTCCTTGGTGGTGGCTCAGCACATTACCATGTGAGTTGCCTGCCCTTGAAAAGGCATAATTTGATCTTAACAGTTTTCCTGAATTCTCTGGTAGTTACAGAGAACAAGTGACCACAGTTCAGCTCTTCAAGCTGAAAGCTGAGATTAGAACCACAGTGGTGCTGACTTATAAGTTTCTGAATTTCAACAAGAGAAGGAAAATTCTTTCTTGCAACTGACTTTCTGATTCTGGTGAAAAGCCGGAAAATTGAAAATAGCAAAGTGGTCTCAGATGGGTGGATTTTTTTGTTGTTTTTTAATGAGAAGCTTCTTCAGTCTGTCAGCTTCTATAGATATCTCTGTGTAAGGTAAAATGCTGGATAGTATGCTAGAGCCAACGGGAATGTCTGGTGAACACTAGGAAGGGCAACATTAGTACTCTTGAGCCTATAAAAATTGTACATTTAAAAAATATCATCAGTATTGTTCAGATTTGTTTTAGCATACTTTATTTCCCTTGCTAGAGATAAATCTTAATTACCAAGGAAAGGAGTAGTAGTTACCTAAGTGATATCCAAGGAATAAATTTGCCCCAAACCCAAAAGATTTAATAGAAGGTTGGAAAGCCTAAAATAAAATAACTAAATACTTCACATCAGTTCCTTTTAAGCAAGAGAATGGAGTTTAGAGGCCACATGCTGATCTTGGCTCCAGTAGGGCAAACCCAGAATGGCTATCTGGGAAAACAGTAGAATTGCTGAAGACTCACATCAGCGTGAATAAAACTAAAATTTGGGCATTAGAAACTTCATTAAGAGGGAACGTATCTTATCCTGCTAAGTTTGTTTTGTGTTTCTTATATCCAGACATTGGTAAATTCTATTTGTAGTTATTGCTGCAGGTTTTTCCTCAGGTTGATTTTTTTTTCCTTGACTTGGCTTTGACTTGTCCAGCAGCATAAGGGTGGCCTGCTATTAGGTCTTGATTGTGTTTTATTTAAGTAATGATGGCTTTTGGATTAGTGAGATGATGTGAAGTGGTATTATTAATGGACATTGACCAGTAACAAAACAGAGCTGCTTAGGCAGATCTCCAGTTGGCATAGTGAGGCACAAGTTGGAAGCCAGCCTGGAGCAGAGGAGGAGGGAGCCTCAGCAGGGCACAGCACACAAGACGTCTCTGGCAAGCACATACAAGGAGCAGCTGAGAGGATTTGACAGACAAGCAGAGATGGCAGATACTGGATCTCCCACAAGGATAAACAGAATGCCGAACAGATAAACATGGTTTATAGCTCACCTGTGGTATAGCTGAGAAATGTGCCATAATTGGACTGGATAGTTATTGACCTCATAACTTTTTATCACACAACTTGCTTATCAAGAGGATGTTAGCATTTTATCTCATAAAAAGGATAACATTAAATTAAAAAGAAAAAAAATTGTTTACATGCAATGAGAAGTTGTATAGTATGCATAGTGCAGGTTATGTTAATTAGTTAATCTGATGTTCAAAAATAAATTATTTAAATTAGAGATTTATTAACTCAGTCGTTGAATTCAACCCAATCTCTGTCTTTGAGATAATAAAGCCTACTGAGAATGGAAAGAATTTTCTGTGTTGCTTTGTTGGGGGTTCCATTTTCATTCATTTGAGGCTTTTTAAATTATTATTGAGAATCTAACAGTTTATACTGAGAAAATATTTGTGTGATCCTTTTCAGGAAGTTTGCTCTAGGTTCCTTTTCTTGTGTTTCTCTGACTGGTCCATCACCCCGACTCCACACCTTGCACTTGTGTGAGTGCACACACAGATGCACAAGCACAGGAAGATCTGCAAGGCAAGCAGTCTTTGAAATGGCAGAACTGAACATGTAATTTATTTCTCCAAGCATCTCAAAATGCTGACACCACCACCCACAGAGGAGATGAGTAAGCGTGGATGGTACATGAGAGAGACTGAGGCTCAGGTTATAAGAGGAATGTGTGCAGGGGACAGGGCCTGGTGTGCAGGAATTTTTTGTGCACGGAGAGAGGTGGAAGCAGAGCTCTAGAGCAGCCTGACCAAAAGCAGTGTCTCAGTGAGGTTTCCTTGATATTGCCACCGTGGCACTTTGCAGAGATGCTAGCAATGACCCCCTTATGATTTCTTCATAATATATTGGCAGAGTCGCTGGTAAAAAGCAGCATCAAGAATCAATATTCAACCACTCTGGTGAGTGTCTGGAGTGCCTCCTCCTCCCCTCCTTCTCTGACCTCGGGGGTTGCAGGGCTGTTTACTCACTCACTCCTTTTTCCTCACTGCTCGCCACCTTTGTGGCATTTTCCCCTTAAATACTCTTTCAGAGAGGCACCAGCAGCTTTCCCTGAGGCCTCAGCCATGCCTGACTGTGGGGTGTTATGGAGCCGGCCTGGCCTCCCCTCACAGCAGCTGCCCCTCAGACACCTGGTACAAATGTGAACTTGCAATTTGCCTAGGAACATTTTTAATTCCTGCCCATAAAAACCTCCTAAGAACTAAATAGAACTTGCAGGTATCAATGGAGAAGGGAATAGATGAGGTGGTCAAAGAAAACTTGTTTCTTAGTTGTGTGATTTGGATGAAGAGCACCAAGTCTGGGAGAATAACACATGTGAATAATAACCTTCAGCAAGACTCTGCTGCTCAGAGGGGGCATCAACTCCTGCCCCTAACTGAATATAAACCAAAGTCAGCAGCCCGGGATTTTTCCTGCCTTTTACATATTTATGATTTGGTTCATTAACAAAACTGGAGACTTACCCCAAGTTGTCTGGCAGGCCCAGGAGGGTGCTGGGAAGGACAGGGAGGTGGCACTGCTGGCTGGCAAGGCGGGCAGCAGTGGAGCCGGGCAGAGGAATCCCCTGATCGGGACTGCCTGAGCCTCTCAGGAGCAGTGGGAACAACTGTGCCAGCTTCCCACAGCTCTGCCAGGCGTGAGAGGGGCAGTGGGGCTGCCTGAGCCTCTCAGGAGCAGTGGGAACAACTGTGCCAGCTTCCCACAGCTCTGCCAGGCGTGAGAGGGGCAGTGGGGCTGCCTGAGCCTCTCAGGAGCAGTGGGAACAGCTGTGCCAGCTTCCCACAGCTCTGCTCGGGCAGGCCCAGGAGGGTGCTGGGAAGGACAGGGAGGTGGCACTGCTGGCTGGCAAGGCGGGCAGCAGTGGAGCCGGGCAGAGGAATCCCCTGATCGGGACTGCCTGAGCCTCTCAGGAGCAGTGGGAACAACTGTGCCAGCTTCCCACAGCTCTGCCAGGCGTGAGAGGGGCAGTGGGACTGCCTGAGCCTCTCAGGAGCAGTGGGAACAACTGTGCCAGCTTCCCACAGCTCTGCCAGGCGTGAGAGGGACAGCGCTGGGCAAGTGTGGCTGTCTGTGGTGAGGTCTGGGCTCTGGACTCTGGACCAATGTCACCTTCCCTCTTTGTATTTTTGGACAGTTCTTAATTGGAACTCATTGACTGATTGGAGAATTAATGGTGAACATGGGGTGGTACGAATTAACTTCAGGTGTGTATGATAAGCTATGTAGTGGAGCAAACTGTTTTTGGAGTATACTGCACAGCAAAAGAGATGAAACTTAAAAATATACCCCAAGTTTGTAAATTCCCTCTTTCAGTGCCTACTGTAACTAAAATATTTGTGTCAGATGTGATGGATGCTGGCTATATGCTTTTTGCTTCTACCTCTTGTCACTGCTTGCATAAATTAATGTGCCAGAAGAAAGAATGGAGCAGAGGCAAAGGAATGTCACTAGCAGGCTGCTCTGTCATCCATCCACTGGTTTATTACTTGCTGCCTTTGGTTTAATTTCTTTTTTTCATAATAATAGAGACAGAGGTCCATGAGGGGATGAGGATGCCTATGTTGTGAAGTAAATGCAGATTTCTTAGGGATTCTGGAATGCAAATTTGGCATTTAGCTTGGTCAAGGATTATCTTAGTCTGGTTTTAATTTTGAGAACATATACATTGACATACAGAAGGCAGGTAGTGGTCAATGCCAGATGCTTCAGAATTAACTGGGAAAAGCTGCCTCATGCTTCTAATTGCATCTTAAATAAAGCAGATATGTTGAAAAAGGGACTTCTACCTAAGAACTGAACTGAACCATTGTGACACTGGGAAGAAGATAGTGAGGGTATTGTTGATTTTAACGTTGTTTACATGTGCTATTCTGGAAAGACAAAAGGGGGACTAACAGGCTTGTTCAAAGGTAGCTAAAAGAGGAAAAAAGGAAATGGGAAGGTAAATCATCAAATTATAATGTTATGTACATGTCTGCTTGACTCATTCTGGGTAATGCAATTCATGAGTATTAAGTGAAACCAAAATGAGAGCTTTGTAGATAAGTTCCTGGAAGTTACATGCATGTGCAGGACTCAAAACCTGATGTGTGAAGTTGGGATAAGGTCACTAAGTAGGAGCTAATATGAAACCAGAGTTTGGAGTACTCATGAGAACTTTGTGCTTTGTAGAATCTGTGTTCTACTGGTGGTACCTCTGAGTGAACTGTCTTGCACGTACTCACATCTTTTGCATGTGAGTACCTGTGATTTTCACATGAAATCACAAAGAATTGAGATGTCTTCTGGACACTACAGAATATGAGGGAATTTGACTACTTACCCAAAATGGTTTTACTTGAGGTGTAAGATGTTAATGGAGTTACCAACAGGATGTGCCTTTAATATGGAGGACAGATTAAAATTTTCAAACGTATCCAGCTAACCAACTAACTTAAGTCACATTTTCAAACCTGATTAAGGCACCTACATTCCTTAGGCCCTTTGAATATTTTGCCTCTGGGACATTTTGAGAAATATTAAGTGGAGATCATGATGAATTCAGAATGCAAAAAATATTGACTCATGACTATAAAATACCTATTTGAGAATATTATTGTATATTTTTCTGTGTTTCCTATTATCACTCTGTTACAGTCAGCTGAAGGATTCTTTTTGCTCTTACAGTCTCTGGCATACAGTAGCTATTCAGCTAATTATTGGCATGTGTTCTTGAAATGGTTGCTCAGAAGATGATCTGTAGACTAAACAAAATCTGTGGAATTTGTTGCACTACTTAAACAAACCAAACAACCACTACTTAAAAAAGCAACAGGTAACACTATAGCAAGAAGTTATCTCAGCTTTATTTCTTACTTTTCTAGAGGAAAAATTGTTGAATGAGTTGTGTATGGGCCACATAATTCTTAATCCCTGATTTTGGAGATAATCTAAAAGAAATTAGGCCTATCAAAAATTAATTACTCCTGAGGTTCAAGACAGGTCCTAGAACTTGATCAGAGGGAAGATTTGTGTAATTTTAGGGACAAGCTATGGATTCATGTGTGATTGTATTAAGTTACCTTTTCTTGCATGTCCAGTCTTACTGTTTCTTAAATTAAGAAATAAGGAGTTCTTGTATTTTTCCCCTTCTTCAGTATCTAGGGGATTTCTTTCCTCCTTTCACAGCTATCTATTTTCCTTGCTCCCCCATTTACAGCTTGCTTTTGTGGGTCTGTAAAACTATCATAAGTTTTGATCCAAATCTGTATTTTGCCAGATTTTTGCCTTCTGATAATTTTCTAAATGCCTTGAAAATACTCTGAAAATACTATTCTTTTCCTCATTTTGTTTACTCATTTTTTGCCAGGTGATTGGCAACTGGCTGTTGACTCCCCTTGTAATGTCCAGCTAATTTAAGTGCCAGAGATAACACAGAGGTGAGGACTAACTTCTGGTGAGGTCTAAGTAGACCCCTACCTCCAGCAAAACACCCGTGCCTGTTCCAGGCTCCTGAAAAGCCATGCTCACTCCAGCTGCAGGTAAAGGATGTGAAGGTGTGTAATTCAGTAGCTGTTCCACTAAGGTTCTTAAAGCTTGCTCTACCTCACCCACTGGCAAGGTCACCTCTGTCTCATTCACAAGGAAGTAAAATTTTATTTTTACATGACATCTGTGAAATGTCTTTGCTTACTTCTAACAAAGGAACATGATGCCAACTGCAGATTGGAGGTCTATGGAGTGAACTCTGGGGACAGGAAAATTTAAAAAGGCCAGGGAGGAAGTGGTGGCTCTTCTTGCTTCTGGGGTGCTTGGAGATTTCACAAAATAAGATGCCACTTTCTCAGTTCAGTTTTTAAATTAATGACCAAATATGAAGTATACAGACTTTTATTATCTGTGCTCTACTCTTCCAGTGGGGCTTTACTGTAGAAGAAGAGTGAAAGTTTGAGAACGTATATGGAAAATCTCTAGGTTTGTGGAGTTTCTTTTACCTTTTAATACTGTTTTGAATGAAACATTTGGGTCCCATAAATATGTTTAAAATTCACTTTTTTTCAGGGAACACCATGTGCACTGCTCAATGTCTTTTTCAGATGTGAAGAGGTATTGGAGTTGGAATAGGTTAAAAATAGTCTTTCCACTTTTGGGGAAAGGAGATCCAGGATTCTGGTTGATTTAAAAAAAGAATCTTTCCAAACCCAATCAGAGTGCTAATAGACCTGTTAGTAATTATTATGAAAAGCTCAATTTTCAGTAATATCAGGCCTTAGTTTCATACAAAAAGACCTCAAGGTAGCCTGTGTTTATGGAAAATCTTAAAGTATTCCAAAAGTAAACCCTGATGTGTGTGAAAAATGATAGCTAGAAAAATATCTTCCTTATTTATTTCAAAGTTGCCATGTACATCCAGCTGTAGCTTGATCTCTTAATTAAATTGTAGGTGTCAGTATCACACTGCAGGATAAGAGAGCTAGAAGTTGGTTGTGGTGAGGATGGTGTCTGGAGAGATAACTGAAAGGTGGGTGAGAGTGACAAGACTTAAGGAAGGAGTCTGATAAGGACGAATTATTTCCTCTGGTATTTGTTTGAAAGATTTATTTTAAAGCCTCAAACCAAAACAAAACCAAAAACCCCCACACCAACCAGCACACCAGCAAACAACCTTTCCAAAATGTAAAATTTCTTCTTCAAAAAGATTCACCCTTTCATGAAGAGTGGAAGTTTCCTGGGCAAAGCACAAGTCTCCCCTGGGATATTAACTGTGGTGCTGGAGCCATGGCTCTGGGCACCTCTCTGAGCCTGGGCTGGCTGCCCTGGGGCTGTGCCAGCTGTGGGGGCAGCTGTGCCAGGGCCTGGGCTGTGCCCGGGGCTCTGCAAATGCTGCCCGTGGTGACAGTAACACCAAGGATCTGGCTTAAAACAGGTGAAGACAAAGCACAAAATACACAAAATAACTGTATCATTTGTGTATAAGGTCACTTGAATTACAATTTTTTCCAGATTGACCCCTTTCATTTACTCCTTGCATTGGAATGCTGGCATTTTATCTCCAGAAAAATTACTTAGCTAAGTCTCTCCTAAAAAAGAGATATATTTGTTACTTTAAATGTGTTTCTATAGCATTTTATGCCTATGTATGTCTTTCCAAGTGGTGGTATTTTGACAAACAGGATGGAGTTTCTTTACCAAATACACATAGAAGGAGGGAGATAATTATCACTTTATAAAGTACTTTAGTCAAAGAGACAGCAATTGGTCCAATTTCTCTATATTTAGAACAGCTAGAGGTTTAGGCTAATCAAGAATATGGATGAATGCACATCAATACATATTTGTCTTCTAAATTAATTTTGAAAGTATACTTTAAATCAGCTGTTAGACAAGGCCTGAATTAAAATCGTCTGATTTATCTGCTTTTCCTGAGAAAGAATGTAAGGGAGTGGACTGGCTATATGTTCTTTATTCACTTCTCAGCATTACAGCATCTCATCCCCTTAGTAAAGTGTAGGATGTGGTGCTAAGCTTGTATCTCACACAGAAAGAATCTGATTACACAGGTTTATGATTTGATCTTCCTCTTAGTTTGGAACATCTGTGATTTCACTAGACTATGTTCTATAGTGAATATAGGTTACTACATTTTACCTACATATTTCATACGGTTAATTAGATCATCACATAATGGTTTATGTTGACCTTATTCTAATTTGTTCAAGCTTTTTCATGTTCCTTATTAGAATATCCACTGGGACATATTTTAAAAAATAGAGTACTTTCTGTGATCAATAGAACTGGTTTTTTTTGAAAGCTTAATGGCTTTTTTCCTGTTAAAGAAAATCAGGACTTCCTTCCACCTCTTCCCCTGAATTGTAGGGGCATTCCATATGTAAAATTTGATTAAGTTACACAAAGAATTAGTAAATCACTTGTTTATAATCTCGAATTTCACATGGATACAGTATTTAAGTTTGAATACTACACCATCTTTCCTTAGAAATGGTAATTCTTCCTTGCTCCACCATCAACTATTAGATTTTTCTGGCAGATTGTTCTGCTGCTTCTGCTATTTCCGATGTATGCCTTCCTCAAAATCGAATTTTAAACCTCAAATTGTCAACTTTAAGAAAAAATGTAAAAAAAAAAATTCCAACTGGAGTCTGAATTTATTTGCCCATTATAAAGTCTTACTTTGTCCCAGCAAAAGATGGATAGATCTGTGTGGAAAATAAAATGGAAGTATGCTATAGAGTCTTCTCTAAATGTCTTTATGGGAACAAAAAAAATAAATGTAATCCAGAAAGCATTTCTGTCAAGAACCACTAACGTATAATTAGCAGCCAACGTGTAGAAGAGGTTTTCCCTGATATATATCTAGCTGCAAAGTACTGACTTCTGTCTGGAAATTCCATTTTATTATGTAATATATTTTGGAGCAAATCAGCAGCTCTGGAGCCAAAACACAAGTGCTACAAGAAATGGAATTTTCATTACTGCAAAACCACTGCTGTATCTTTCAACTGCTTTAAATAAATCATTGAAAGAAAAATGTATGAACAAAATCTGGTACTTAAAAACCAATTTCCACAGCTTGCTGCATGGCTGTATCAAGTATTTCTGAGAAGTGTAGTGTACCTTGCTGCAGCAAACACTGTTAGACATTTTAGAAAGACTAAGCATATGACCTAATTGTTCTTAATTTTTCTCTTTTGAACATGATTAAAGATTTAAGAATTTCAGGAGGGAATGAAGATTATTTAAATCCTTCACATATGTCCCCATGTCCTCATGATTCCTACCTGTGAGAACACAGGAGAATCCATACTTTCCCTTTTAGAATGGCTTTATAATGTGCTTGGTATGAAATAAAGTCAGTGACAAAATCTTATCAGGGCTTAACTCTGAGTTTGTTGGGGGTGTTTTCCTGTTTTTCTTTTTTTTTTTTTTCCTTTATTAATAAGTATATTTGTCCTTAAAGATGGCAGACAATGAAGTTGGTATATATTCTATGAAGTGCTTATTTTTTGCCTTTACAGGATTTTACTTTTTGAGGTTATGGAAAGATGAGAATTCAGAGACAGAGCAGAAAATATCCCTATAGTCAGGAGTATAGGGGGACACTGGTTATAGAATATTCAGGCTGTGCATGTATGTGGGCAACAGGTGTGAAATAGGTTAACCAGGCCAAGAAATGGGGGAGGTGTCAGGCTGACTCAGCCCTGTAACTTCTGGTGATAAGCCACAGATGCATATACAGGAAACTTACCGTAAGCATCTTCAATGATCAAGCAGAAGCTTCAGACGTGAGATTTGGAAACAAAGCTGGATTTTGTTTCACAAATTCTCTGGTTGTGCAGCATAAAAGCTTAAATTGAAAAATTCCAGGACTTTGCCAATTTCATGCAAGACTCTGGAAGTTCAAGTGCATCTTTCCAGTAGTGTTTAAGGGTTCCATAAGACAGTTTGGGGGTAGTTGTATGATATAACAATCAGTACCCAAATAAACTTGACAAATACTGAGAAAAATAAATATATTTAATATGTGAGAGAATCTCATTGCTTCTAGATTGCTTTAGTAACAATGATTAATAAATGTATTTAAAGTTGGTTTTTTTTTTTTTTTGAATATGACTTTCAAAACCCAGGAAAGCTTAACATGATTCTTACTGCAGAATAAACCTGGTCATGCTTACCCACTGAAACACCCATTTATGAATAATTCATCAAGCATTTGGAGTGGGTTTTTTTGTAAAAATGTGATGATGGGCCTGGTAAAACTACTTCATTAGCAGTGTTTTTGACACATCTCTTGATATTCATTGTTAACTCCCCTGAAGACAAGTTTAAGAACATAGACATAGTCTTTTGTAACATCTCTCAGAAATGAAGCCCAATAGAAAAGCCCAATAATAGTTAAACACTGGAATATTCTGTCCAGAGTTGTGTTGGGATCTGTCTCTCAGGCTATAGTCAAGACTCAACTGTACAAGGCCTCGAGCAACCCGATCTAATTAGTCCTCCTTTCAGCACAGCATTTGACTAAATGATCTCTGGAGGTTCTTTCCAAACTAAATTATGGTATTATCCTAGACTTAAGGGAATACAAAGTAGAGTAATTCACTGTTCTTGCTGAGTTATATTTCAAGCAGGGGGTAAATTAGCAATTAATACAATACCATTGTAGTGTGCTGAGGCACTGTGAGTTCATTTGATTCTGTCTTAAATTGATGAAACCCTATTCAGGTGTGAGTTGCAAGTTGCATTTTCTGAAGAAGTAGCTATACAGTAGCTTTGAGATTGTTGCTCAAAGTACTTTCTGTACTTGCATATGTGTCCGTGTTTACATTATCTAGGGCTTGCACACCATTGAGTACAGTCTCATTTTATGAGGTTTACGACAAATAAGACTTCCAGAACCTAGAGCACTGAAGTTTGTCTCTGTTCCAAGGAAGGAAAACTGTGAGTTCTGAACATACCACACAATCTTCTTTGTCAATGTCATTGGCTGTACAGCTAAAAATTTCTCCTGCTGCAGACTGAAAATGAGCTATCTGGTCTTACTTTTTATATGATGAGCAACTTCCTCCCCTGTTTGTTCTGCATGTTTTAGAGTGCTTCACTCTACCTTTCCTTAGTCTGCCCTTTAGAGAATAAATCCAGTTCTTTCAAACGTTCTGCACACCTGAAAAGCTTGCACTTTTTCTTCATTCCTGATTCTCCCCCCGCATTTCACATGAAGTGGGATGCCCAGAGTGTGATACAACCTTCTGGAGAAGTCTTTATTCGTGCTCTGTAGGATGGAAGAATTTCATTTTGTGTTGTGTCAGGCATCCGTCTCTGTACCCCAAACACTATATGTTGCCTTCAAATAAAACTTTCTCAAACTGTTTGGTTTCGGTTAAATTCCTGATTTTTAATGTAATTGCTGTTCTGAATGCCTCTCAGCTAAGTTCAAGTTGTTGCTTATCTACGTGTAGCACTTCACTCATTTATGTGTAAATACAGTTTGTAGCTGTTTAATAAGATTACTCTGTGTTAATTTTCAAGGCATAGAAAACTGGCTTTTTCAGCTCTGCAAGATAAAAATGCATTGTGTTTGCATTCAGAGCTATAACAATAATGTCAGCTCTAATTCCCAAGGCAGCTCATGTATTAGAGCTGGTTTTGAATGCCACCAGTGAAGGACTTGTTCTCCTGGCAGCTGATTAAAATTTCAGTCAAATCAGAATGAATTATGTCTGCGACAGGGAACTGGCATAATGTAATGATGTGTGTTACCTTAAAATACCTCTTAATGAGGAAGGATCTGTCTACAAATAGATGAACAATTTCAATGAACTTGGGTTAAAAATCATACTTTAGTTAAAAATGCAAATATGCATGAGTCAGCTGTAGGATTTGGGTTTGACTGTTTTTGCTCTGCAGTGATAATACTCGACTTTTATCTGCTAACTTGCACTCAATTTAGAGCTGCATTCAGGATGTAATGAAACAAACGAAGATTTTTCCCTTTGCTTTTGATGAGCTGAATGAAGTCATCAGAGAGAAACATTTCTTTTGGTATTCTAGTTACTTTATCTGGTTTTTCCCACTAAAAACCTGGTCTGGTGGGAGGTGTCCGTGCGCATGGCAGGGGGATTAGAACGAGATGATCTTTAAGATTTCTTCCAATCCAAACTGTTTTATGATTCTGTAAAATTACTAGAGAGTGTTTTTAGCAGTAAAACTCCATTTTAAAAGTGAGACTTGCTTAGGCTCAAAGAAGCCCAGACATTCAAATAAAAGACTAAAAAGCATACTGGAAGCCAGCATTTCTGTAAAGATCATTAATCTGAAAGTTGTCACGTTTCTTCTGATTGGCTTTTGTGCAGAGGATCCAGAGATTTTTCTTTTAATGATGAAGACAAAAAACTAAAATAGCTATGTTTGCAAAGACTTCACTTTAATGGAATGCCAAGAGTCATTGTAATTTATAGTTTGAATTAAAGATTACTGGTTTCCCAAAACAAAGCACTGTGTTCCAGAAGGACATTATTATCAGGTACTTGTTAGTAAATGGCCTCACAGTATGTAAGTGCTCACATTCTCTTTTTTAGGGGTGTTTTTAAGTAGTCTTACAATGCTGTGAAATAGTACTTCATAACAGTAATGTGATAAAATTGTTAACTCATTATATATTGTAGTAACTATGAATTTAAAATACAATTGTAGAAAAATATTATTATATGTGGAATAATCAGAGAAATAATTTCCTTTCTGATAGTGACTAATGTCAATAGCTCTGTTTGTTTTCCTATAAATAGTACAAAGTTGAAAGGAAGTCTTTCAACCTACCATATAATTAGTACATATTTTCAATTTTTTTTCCCCCTGACCTGCTATCCAGTTCTTAGAGGGAGAAAGAAAATGAGTGGAAGACCTAAGAGTACAAAGTTCCAAATCTGCAACAGGAAAGTAAAATAAATTTGAAAAATTAATCCCTTTGGGCCCTGGAGTCCAATTTTCCAGACACAAGCTCCACTGGAATCCACTGTTACCACTGCCAAGGAGTTAAGTTCCTTTGATATATTTTGTTTACTTATCCAACTCACTTTGACTTTTTGGTCTAGTGTGTTTGATTCCCCACCTACTGAAAACATATCAGCCTATTTCATTTCTAAAGACAAAACAAAATAAGCACCCCAGCTGCATGGGCAGGAGACTATCAATTTAAAGCACTGGCCTCTGCTTCTCTTTTATGCTTTTATTTTCAGCAACCGTGGTTCAGACAGCCAGGTAAAATGCTGTGGTTCCTGGCTGGTGTGTGACCTCAGCTGTCAGCAGTCTCTCTTTCGTCAGAAGGGCAGTGCTATGGCAAATCTTTGGACTCTCAAGCATCTGCTGAACTTCTCTTGGGACAGGCGTGTGGTGGATATGAAAGGTTGTCTTAGAACATATCAAGAAAATGAGATAAATGTAGTTCCTGGTACGTACAATTCCATGCAGTGACACAACTGTTTGTTTGACTTTTGAAAGTATTGTTACCCATCCCAACAAGACTTTCTCCACTCCCCCCACTGCTGCAAAACCAAAACAACCAAAAAGCCAAAAACCAAAACAAACAAAAAAAAGAATGATTAAGAGGTATTTCTGAAGGAGCCATACTTGACTTCACAGCTGTAGCTTGATGGGACAGAGATTCCCACTGGCAGGAGAACTCATGATTTTTCAGCTTTACCTTCTCCAGAAGGAAAAAGTAATTTTGGTGCAGAAATCAGATATTAGAAGGGAAAGCTGTTCTCATATTCTACCTGAGCAATGCAACACTGACTGTATTTGTAATGGAAAGTTGAATAATGATGCTCACTTTCAGCAGCTATTTTATCTAAACTGATTTTTTTTTCAATTTCCTAGAAAAACAGATTCTGTGCATTTTCTTAGTGAACTAAATAGTATTGCTGCTTGGAGACTAAATTTATGGAGTTCAAATGTTAATGTTTGCCCTTAGGTAAAAGAAAACATCAATTGTTAAAAGGAGACATGAAATCTATTTGAACTCATAGTGGCCTTTCAGTGCAAGGAGCAACATTTTTGTTTGAATAAATGAAAGTCAGTGATAGATAGGATAATTGTTTGAATAAGCAAATTTGATCTATTTACAGTAAAAAAAATGTTCCTTTTCAAGTTAATTTTCAAAAAGCTAGTGTATTGCACCTTAACTTAAAATGTCAAGTGATTTTAATATCACTTGTGAATGATGAGGAGGGTTCATTTTAGATGTTTATGTAACACATATTTAGTCATCAGTAAGGGAAGCTGGAAATTGCAGAAAGTGATCTAAAGAGTTATGATTTTCTATGAGCTACACATATATGGTTCTTTCATGAAGAACAGACTCACAGACTTCAGCATCAAAAGTAGGAAGTAATTTTGTCTTATAAAAATAATTTTTATAGAGAAGAGAGAAAAACTGCCTCTGAGCTCACTGCAGTGTTGCTGGTTTCAGTGCTAACAGGGACTGATTTCTTCCCAGTGAGCACTCACTCTGAAAAACATCTCAGTATCCACCAGCAAGATGAAGCCTTTTCTCAGCATTTTCTTCTCCTAGTGAACCAAGTGTCTCAAAAGAAATTCATCCATAGCTAGTGTAGCTTGAAGAAGTTTTGTTTGGAATTCATTGCCCAAATAATCAATACAGTAAAAGACATAGAACAAAGGGAGTTGTAAAATGGTGACAGTAATATGAATGGTAGAAATAAACTCAGTGATGAAAACACACTGGTAAGGCTTGGGGCACTGCCAAAAGAGCATTGTGTTGTCCAGATTTCTCTTCTTTATTGGGCTGATCTGACTGACATCAAACTGGTTAGCAGTTGGAATTGTGCTGTTCTCTTTATTGACATGGTTTCTTGTACAGTGATGAAATATACTTTTTATTAGAAGGAAGATATGTAGTGGTATGTGATATGAGGCCCCCAGAGAGTTCCTCATACTATAATAGTAATTCTTCCATTTGGTCCAAAAAGAGATTCTCCCACCAAACTAAAAGTAGCCTTCTCAGCTTAGTGGTTCATTGGAAGATGAAGTCCAGCTGCTTGAAATTTGAATAGTCAAAAGCGATATTGCTTAAACTACGGCTTGTGGAGTCTTTGTGGATCAGCGGGATAATTCCTGGGATCTGTGATACACTAAGTGATGCTTATTCCTGGGAAGCCAGCAGCCCCCTCCTGTCAAGTAGTACTGGCTGCAGGGCTGGCAATAAGGAGGCAGCAGGCTGGCCAGAAGGCAGCAATGGGGCTTTGGGGAATGACAGCTCTTGGGAACTGGCCATATTTACTTGTCTTGGCTCTGGCAGTCTGTTTCCAGTCTCTGTCACTGTTGGGCCAAAGAGATTTTAGTGTGGGCTGAAAGCAGACTCTGGCAGATCTGTTGCATATTGATTCTACTACACAGAGCCCAGCAGTGTCACACACAGCCCAGCTGTGTCACACACACTGGCATCTTTCTAGGGTTGCACTCCATATACTAGTACTTGAGGATGTCCTGCCTGCCCTACCAGAGGGATTAGTCACCACTGCTGAAATGAAAATTCTGTAGCTTTGACTTAATTATTTAGCTCGAACACATTTTTTCCAATTAGTCTATTTTTCTCAAAAAAAAAAGGATGATAATAACATAATTTTAATCTGTAAATCAATGGGCATTTGGTGCTGTAAGACTGAATCAGAAACCATCTAATTAGTTCCTTGAATATATTGGAGTGTGTTCGTACATAGAAACTCAAATATGGGTGGAGTAATCAAAGCTTCCTTTGCCCTCTCTTCCTGGGTGAAGAGCAACTTGGAAGTTAAGTCACCACATATCTTTGCCTTGAAACTTTTTGTTCTTTATTTGCAGAAAATAACATTTTTGTCCCGGAGTATAATTGTGTTCCCAAGGTTCAGGCCATTCATATCAGTCCAAATAGAAGACAAAAGCTGGCCAAGAGTACATCTGGAAACAATGTTAAAAGCAGACAATTTCTGTATGCTGAGCTACTTAAAAGACCTGAAAGATGAACAGGCAGGACTCTCACCTCTGATCTTCCAGTATAGCAGCAAAATGTTTGAATTACTCTTGTAATAATACCTACCTCTTGGATGGCTCTCAACAGCTAATATTTATGGTTTTCGATTGTTTGTTTGTTTGTTTTTATATCACAGTTTTAATCATAGGGTACCCTTCTAATTAATCAATCTCTTACATGTGTCTACGGTCCCACCCTGTTCATTTTGAGAGATGAATGCAGATGCCAACATATGAAAATATGCCCACTAAAAAAATGGTTTCTTGATATACCTTTACAGCAGCCAATTGAACCACTTCCATCTTTAGCTTTAGTGTAACAAGAGAGTATTTTTCTAGTCCACTACTAGGCTCAAAAATCCAAAGTACTTCAGTTATATCTTTACAAGATCCTAGCTTTCAAATTAGATTTGGCTTTTTTTGTTGCCTTGTTTATCTTTACCTCAGTGTTTCTAAAAGTTAATCTGGCAGGCTGGTCTCTTGTTACTTCTGCAGCAATACTGGTTTTTTTCTCCTGGAATTCACAGCAGAGCAGGATGATCTAGGGTATCTCAGCTGTCTAAAGCCCAAGCATTGAAATGTTATGATGTGTTTAGCAAGTGCTGCTCTGGTGCCCTAAACCTGACATTAGTCTCTGACTTTGGGTCATTACACTCCTGAAATGAGGCAAGAGAATTTGGCAGTACCACATTTGTTTATTTTTCAGTCTTGCTTACTTTCATGTGCCATCCTCTCTGTTCCTAAACTTTTTTGTGATGTTTTTTAGTGCTCTTACCAGCTGCCACTCTTAGGCAAAAGAACTTTTTAATGCTGAGTTTCAATAACTTCAGATTCTTCAATGAATTCTTCAAATGGATCGACCTTTTCTGCTTATCAGGAACCCAGTTAAAATCTTAGGGCTGTGGGGAGGGTAACAGAGGTAGAAAAAAAAGGCTGCATTTTCTTTAGTTGACTGGAGAGTAATACTGTAGGTCTAAATCTTATATTTTTCCCTTTATATTATACCCATTTACTTTTGGGATCATCCTTACTTTCCTGCTTCCTTTGCTTTCAGTTCTTCATCAGGGTTCATTCAGTTGAATATTATATTTCTAAAAGGAAGAAAGGAAATAATTCCACAGATTAAATGATCCAAAGAAAAATATTTTCATACCCCTTGTCTTGCTATCTTTAGAGATGTTATTGTAAACAGTTTTTCATTCTTTTTACTATCTTATACTGGATCTGCATTATTATTATCTTGAGAGGTGCTTGAATAATATTAGGTCATCCCTTTTTTTAGGATGTAACTAACTCTTGCAGTTTTATACAACATGCATTGATGCATCTTATTGTTGGTGGGGTTTTCTTATTTGTTTGATTTTTTCTTTTAATTATTTTACTGCCATCATTAAAAGTTTCCTGTGAGATATCCACAGCCCCACATCATCCTTTTCTTTTACAGATAACTTCAGTGGTTTTTATATTCACTGTTCAATCCAATGAACAGAATTTGTTAGCTTGGCTTTCCTGAAGTTTAAACTGAAATCAGATTTCAAAATACTAATAAATGACTGGCCAGCGTCCTGACTGTAGGCCTGGGTAGCCTCTTCTGACATGATTACTGCAGGTAACTTTCCCTCTTGCCTATTCCTTTTCTGTCAGCTGGACTGCTCTGCATCAGCCCTTCACACTTTTTGCCTGTTTAAATCCTTAACCTACATTCCCTATTGGGCTGTAACACTTTATTATTTCTGCTTTGTCCCAGCACTGCACACTTGGCAGCTGTGCTTTGTCCACATCAGACTGCAGAGAGACGTGCAAAAGTATCAGTTCAACAGTCTATACTGAAAATTATACACTTGGCCACTGTACTTAGCTGATTTCCAGCTCTTGTCTTCTGACATGAGGGAAGTGATAGAAGAGTTTTATAATTTTTCTGCAGGAGAGGTTATCTGTTTTCATCTAATTCTTGACTTTGAGCTGGCTGTGCTTTTTTCTCATGAAAACTTACTCCAGGGAGTCAGATTCTCTCTTGGCAGAAAACATCCAAGTTCCTGGTTTTCTCATTTAGGAAAATAATTAAATTAATCAACATGAGACATTTTATGTAAATTTTCACACATGTCAGGAATCACCACAACATTTGCTGGACTGAACTTAGGCATAATGGTTGGAGGAGCTTTTACAACAAAGAACTCAGTAAAAGCAGATAGGAAGAGGTGAATTATGGGGTAAAAACTCTGGAGGGATCATTCTGAGGAAAAGTGAATTTGAATATATTGCCTATTTGACTTTATCAAACTGACCTGTTTAGAAGTAAAAAGCACTAGTACAGAGAGTAGACTGTGCTAGTGATCATATCCAAAAATTTACTCCCCGTGTTCATCACAGTTTCTGGTTTTCCTCTCTTGTACATCATGGTTGTTCATGATTTTGTTTTGCCTGTTTAATGTAAATATTAATATAGGTAGTACTGTCTTTTTTTGTTCCTGGATGGAGGGAAAGCAATCTGTCAGGTACAAGCACGTTAAAAGAGCCACTTGACAAGTGATGACAAGATGTTTGATTCCTTTTAAATTTTTGCTGTGTTCTGAAATCCATGTCAGTTGAGATTTCCTCTGAAAAGTCTATGGTGCCTTTTAAGTGCCTTTTTTGTCTACTTTCTGAAGTTTGGTTTGTTGTGGTTTTTTTTGTAGCAAACTCTCTACTTGGATGTCCTAGCTTTTTTCATTCCAACTACAGTGTAGACGAAGCCCTAGCAAGTTGAGTTTGGCAGATGACAAGTATTTGTTATAAAGTCAGGAAAGCGTGCATCCAGAGTCCGGACTAGCCATGCTGGAGACATCATCCAGTCAATGAGAATAAAATGATTGTAGAGAGTCCAAGAAACATTTCAGAATGTAACTAAATAACAGCTCTGAACTTGGTTCCCTTTGTAATTAAGGACTCTAGAAGAAGGAATCATTAAATGCTTTTTCAGTGTTTGATGTCTGTCATTAAATAGTGAAATACACTGGATTTCAGTTTGAGTAATCTAAAAAGTAAATGAGTAGAACAAGTATAAATAGATAGTACTGTTTTTTCCCTACTTAGAAAAGGAAAATCATGATAAATTATTATACAGTCCTGTTAGCTAATATGAATAGTTCAGCTAAGGGTGTAAAAGCCCATGAAAACTGAACAGTGCAGTGTAAGAAAACTTTACTTTTTAACTATGCTACTTGAACTTCCTTCATGCTGGCAAATTCATTGTCATAATTAAATGTGCTTTTTTATGTGTCTGGTACAAGATGGTTTTCTGCAGTTAAGTGGCAAAATACAGCTGTTTAAATTTCTCTCTACTTCTAATTGGACCCCCTGAGGTTTGCAAAACTAAGGACTGTGACTGAACAGAGCTCTCTTCCTTTTTAAAGAGGTATCAGCAAACAGGACACAAAATTAAAGGATCTCAGTAAAGAAGTCTTCTTTTATTTACAGATTAAATCCTTCCTACTGAAATCAAGAGTGAAACTCCCCTTGACTTCCAGAGGGGGCAGGATTTCATTTCAAGAGAGAGTAGGATGTGAAACTTAGATTTCCCATTGTCTTTTGCCCAATCTGTGTCTCACTGGAGGTAGGCACCTTGCAACTCCTTAACAGAACGATGATATTGCCAGCCCATAATAACACAGTATCCAGAGTAAAATGAATTTAAATTATACTAAAATTCTAACTGTTTTGAGAACTATTTCTTGACACTCATGCTTTGATTAGTGTATAGTCTGAGGGTTATATAGGGTAGCAAGGTGGTTCTCAGGTTCTATTGAAGATCATTCTGCCCCTATAAAAAATACCAGCTTTGAGGTACAACATGAAGTGCTTATCACTTCTTGATGAAACTGATATTGTTAATTATAATTTTGGTCAATCATATTGGTTAATTTCACTTATACTAGCTACGTAAATGAGCTCATAAAGATTGTAATTGTATCTTTATTTGTTTTACTAAAATCAGTAATTTTAGTAAATTTGAGGGTTTTCTTATAGGGCAACTGAAATAAAGTCAGCAATCAGCAGTTTCCATAATTAATGCATAGAGTCCCAGAGGTGGAACTCTTGGCATGAATTCTGTAATGTTATTTTGTCTTCACAGGACATTTCCCATTGACCCTGGGGGGGAATAAAGTAAATCTATGCAGATGTGTGGTGCACTGACAATAACTGTTTCCAATCCATAAAAATAATTTTTAATTTACCTGCTTACCTACATAGGATGTTTCCTATGTCTGAAAGCAGTGGTTTACATGTTACAGTGATTGCTTTAGCAGAAACTATGAATCCATAGATTCACTACTGTGTTTATCTTGGAATATTTTTTCCAGTCACTAGAAGTGTCATGAGAGAGACAGAGACACATTCATTTTGGGGTTGGACCTAACAGTTTACAAATGTATTTACCTCACTAAGAAAAGCTGTACTCATTTTATAAATGATTTAGTTATAAGAAAGTAATTTTCCCCTTATGCTAGAACTTCCATTATCAAAAATCTTTTAATAGTTCTTTTCTGTGAAATTTATATACATTTAATTAGAGCATATGCCAATTAAGAAATACGAAGAGATTGTTGTGGTCAGGCAGCACTGATCCATCCACTTATCTACAGATTAGGATCTTGCAAGGAGCCAAAGCAAGACAAGCTCCATCTACACCCCCTCCAAAGGCTAACTAATATCTACCAGCAAATTTAAGGTTTGGAGTCAAAGGTGTAACAGTGATTAAAAAAAAAAAAAAGGCAACTTAAAAAACTCAAACCAACAAAACAAAAGAAAACCACCAAAAACCTGAATTGCCTTTTCTAATTTTAGATCTCTCAAATTAGACCTCGCTGCACATGATCTGAATTTGTAAATTCCCCCCAGTCCATCTTGAAGAGGAAATGTTGCCACCATAAAATGTGCATAAAAGGTAGAGCAAAACCGAATGACAAATGTTGGGGTTTGCTGTGGTATCCATGTCTGTGTGCTCTCTCTAACTGCAGATGTGTGGTGGCAGGATTTCTTACATTCCCCTGAGACACTCAACTGCTTAAAATCCTTACACTACTCGTGAAGGATATGACAGGGTCAATAGCATCAGAGTAAATACTTGGTAATAATCTTGTGTAGAGTGGGTGAACAAAAAGTAGATTTTTAAAACAAAGAACAAAGATTCATAGGCACAGAAATATAGTCATCTTTCTCACTCCTTTTTTTTTTTTTTAAGAAAAGGATAGTAGGAGACCTAAGGGACAAAAATTCATAATTCAGTTTTGAGGACAAATACATGGTGTTGATGGATGTGCTGAGTGTGCTGAGTATATGCCAGCACTAGTATTTCCTACAACTTTCAAAGTGAATTTACGTGTCACCTTAGACATTAAGACAAAGACATTTGAGCCAAAATCTGGAGATATTTACTACTGGCAACATCCAAAAAGATTATTCAATCATTATTCACTTCTGTAGATGGAATCTGCTTGCTCCTTGACTTAAAATAATTCATTGTGGCAGGTTAGCTGAATCTAGCAAGTGTGAATGCAAACATATATCTGTAGTAATAAGAGGATACCATCAGTATACCCAGAACACCATCTCCAAATGGATTTTTTTTCTGGAACAGTTTATTGCTATTAAAATTAATTTTATCTTCTTGAATTGTAAAGTAGGGGATTTTCAGGTGGTGCAATTGATAGCCCTAAATTAATTTCTAACAATGAAGACACTTTTATGTACACAATAACCACTTGAACAGCAGTATTACAGACATTGAAGGCTTTTTTGGTGGGTGGGAAAGGAAGACTGGAACTGAAAATTACACAGCATATTGTGACTACATGGCCCAGAACACCAGTTACAACTAGAACATTTTTCTATTTTTCCTCCCTCAAATCTGTTTTATTTGGTTGTATTAAAAGGACAATTGAAAGATAAGAACTCTTTTTTTCCTCAAGTAAATGTTGTATTTTCATGTCTGAGAACCTATTTATTTTGTTTATAGTGGCAACTGCTCTGTCAGTTTTTTTGGATTTTTTTTACATCTTCATGTATACATACATATATATATAATGATTAGTACATGAACTGAGTCCAGTCCATTACTAAAGGTATTTACTTCTCCTCTTATGGGAAAATGAGTAAATAAATGCAGACATGGGAAAAACTTGTGGTAATGCAATCCTTATGAATGCACACTAGCTTTAAAATAATGACATAAAGCTATCCAGGCAAACACGAAAAGTAGAAAAGAACATAAATTCTTGTTCTTGTATTCCTTTATAGACACAATAGTCTGAGAAGCTGGGGCCTTACCAACATTCTGGGAAGCAGGAATTTTTTTTTCAGGAGTAGTTGGAAGGTAGGAGTAGAGCCCTCACCCTTTATTTTTAGCCCTCACAAAGAAATAAATAAGTAAATCAATTCATCACAGTATTTGGGGTCGATTGTTGATTAAGTGATGGGGGTGGCTGTTTTGTCCTTTCTGTTGCCAGTCTTTGGTATGAGCATGTGAGCCTTTGGCATCAGAAGAACCTGCTCCAGCACATCTGAGCACTTGTTTTGGAGGGGGAGGAATGGCCTTTCCCTCAGTTGCTGCATATTGCTTGCATGCTTTGGGAGCCTTCTGTTGAGTTACTGACTCAGGACTGAGGAACGAGGCCAGTGTGTGGATTGTAGTGTGCCTATGGAGAGAGTGAGCAAAAATTCTTCTAGTTTACAGCCATGCTAAAACCAGAATTGGTTTATTTCCTACTCTGTGCTGCTGCTGTCCTTCCTCTACTTTTCCCTCTCCACATGGTTTACTGATTTTTAGCCTCTATCCGTTTAATCAAAATTGCACGACTGGTTATGGCAGTGGGCTCCAACATCCACATCTCTCACTTGGCAATACATATGTGAATCCTGTCAGGCTGAAGTGGAACCTGGTTGGAATTTCATGGGCAAATAACCTCATCATTAGGTGATAAAATGGAAGAACAACTTTTCTTCCTTTTTTTGCTTTGCAGGTGACCTTTAAAAGGAACGTTGGTTGAGAGTGGCTTTTATTTGCAGCTTGGCAGTTTTCAAAACCCTTGTAATGGATTGGTTGAAATAAGTTACAGAGCAGCTACCTGCATATTCTGAATATCTTTTAGGTCTTATAACCCAAAAGACTCAAGTTGAGGAGCTGGGGAACTGAGATCTATAGATAGGATTAGCCATGTACATATTTTGATTTTGTTATTTGGTTTGGTTTGTTGTTGGTGTTTCTCCTCTTAGGCAGTGCTTTATGGGGGTGGGGAGAGCTGCTGGCCTTCACTTCAAATAGGTGAACATCTGCTGTAACTCTCAAAATGAATGTATATATTTCTGTGGTTGGTTTTGTGCAGTAAATATATGATTATGTTGTACGTTATATTGTAATCTTCTGTATCCCTCTCTGCTTGCAAGAGAACTCCTTTCTCTCTTTTTTGTTTAACATTTGTTCTTTCATAAAGCCACAAATGACAACCTAAAAAATAACTAAATATTCACTCTGCAAACCCAATGGGTCATGCCTTTTGCATTAGAACATCACATGGTAAAATGGCTTTGTCCTGAGGGACTGACGCATGTCTAATTGGCAGAGGCAGAATTTTATACAGTGTTTAAACTAGAAATGGTTGGAAATTTCATGTAACAACAATATATCCTCAATAGGTAATGAAGATTTTACAAACTAAACTTTTTAATGGACGGTAATTTTTTTAAGTTGTTTTTTCAGATGGGGAAAGTCAAAATGAATTCAAGTCTTTAAAATATGCTTGACCCAGATCTGAATTTATTGTTTCTTATCTGAATTAAACTGTTATTTCAAAACATTTTAATGAACTACATAACTGTACTGTTCTCTAAGGACATTGCTTTGATTCTTTATCGTCCTAAATAGGACTCCCAGATGACCTATAATTCCCATAACTTATGCAATATTTGCAAGATCTGGTGCTGCAGTACTACTGCAGATGTAATGGTGCAGTATCAATTTATTAATTTAAAAGTGAGTTTAATAAAACTAAATTATTTCAGGTCACTTTTGCAAGCTGAAAAAACCCTCATTCAGTTCTAAGAATATCACAAAAATAACACTGAATAACCAAAGTATGGCTCACTCTGAGTGCAAACCTTTATTGTGTGCTTAATCACTTTGCTAATGTCAGGATTTTATATTTATTTAAAAAAATATGTTGGCCTACAGTTTTTCTAGCATCGTAAGCAAGCTCATACTTTATGTAAAGAGTCTGCAAAAAGGTGCTGAAACATTTTACTTTTGGGTAAAAATATTTTTTTGATAAAAAATATTCCCTACAGAGAGAAAAGTGGCTCTTTCCAGTTTTCATACTGCAAGTTGACTATACAGAAGATGCAAAAAAAGCTTTTATGTAGGAATCAATGGAAAACAAGCATACACCTGCATTTCAAGGGATGATGGGATATTTCACTGCCTTTTTGTGCCATTGGCAATGCTTACCCTGAGATGAGCTCAGCTGGTTGGAGCATGGCACTAATAATGCCAAGGTGGTGGGTTTGATCCCCATATGGGCCATTCACTTAAGTCTGGAGTTGATGATCCTTGTGTGTCCCTTCCAGCTCAGAGTATTCTGTGATTCCTCTGACTTGCTCAGTTAGTGTTCAATACTCTCTCACAGAACTGGTTTCTGTGCTGCTCTTCTTTTTCTGAAATTCCCAACAGTGTAGAAAATATTATAAGAAATATTATAAAATATAAATAAATATATTTACCTGATATATATATATTATATATATATATATATAAATATATATAAATATATTGTACCTGAGCCATTTATATTCTTATAAAATATTATAAGAAAATAGCTGCTAACAGATGCCAGTGCTTGGTTGAATTTTATGTGGTTTGACATATGTTACTGATGAACCTGTTTGAACAGCTTTCCATAGATATTTAATCACATAAAGAAAAATGAACTGTTACAACCATAAAAAAATTTTAAATCAGTGCAGAATGAATTTTTTTTCCCCAAAGATCTGCTCCAAATCAAATTAATTTAAATAAAACATTTATTTAAAACATTAATTTAAAACAAATTAATTAAAATAAAAAGATTTCTTGTTGTTGTCTTATGATGAAGTTTTGGCAGTAGGAACTCAAGTAAGAGCACAGCATGAATGCTTCTCAATTCCTCATTACGCCACTGAACAATATTTCTAACAAGGAGAGTTATTCTGAAGTATGTTAAACCCCAAGAATGCTGATCGACTTCCCAGACATACCTACTCCTCCAGCTCCTCTGACTCCTTTTTTTATGATGTGCAGATATGTGTAGCAGCACATGGTGTGCAGTTCAAGTAATTGCAAGCTTCTATTTGATTTTCTAGAAGCAGGAGACTAAAAAATAATTTGTTTGTAGTTTAGTGGATCCAACTTCAAATAAATATAGAACTACACCTTTCAAATATATAATTTTCACTGATGAACCATAGCTAAATGTAAAGGACAACTTGTTTTTTCAAGTTTAGTATTTAGCAACCAATAATTTAATGCCCAAAATGTTTTAGTAACTAGAAATAAAACTCTATGCTTGAAAACTTAAAACTCTAATCTTGAAAGAATTCACCGTCCTTTGGGGCTCTCAAATGAGCTTTCCAAATAAGAAAAGTAGATATGAAGAATTGTTGGGGGAGCCCCCTCCCCCCCCCCAAAAAAACCATACAAATCCCGTAATTCTTCAAACAAACAAATAAAATCTCACTTATGAAAGTGGAATTTCTCCTAGTTGTGAATAAACCTTGGTTGTAGTTGTCATTAAGACCAAGACATAGGGCCTTTATCTAGGCTGGAATTACAACTTTGTATAAGATTGGCATGTATTATGAAATTAAGTTAGCTGAAAATTTATCTCATACCAGTCTTCTACAAAGTCATATCTTTATTATAATAATCTTTGGAAAATGAAAAATGTGGTGTTTGAAAAGAATGGACTAATCCAAGTATTCTAAGTAGAAACCTGGCAAAGAATGAGAATGGGTGGTTGATCTTTGTCTATCACTTGGAAAAGCCACAGAAAATTATGATGTGAGAAAGTTATAACAATCTGCTAAAAATGGTCCACAGAGGAAAGCATTAATCATGATGGTGTAGAACTGGAGAACATTAAAAAATATTGAAGAGTTAGGGAATGCTCTAATAAAGGAATTAAAGGGGAATTTAATACTGACAGTCCTACTGACACATTTTCCTTTGCACTTGTCCTTCTGAAAGGGAATTCCAATTCCATTTGTTTTCTGTCATTGTTACTGCAACACCGGAATGCGAATTTTAAATGGTAACTTAAAATAGTGTTTTGCAATAGAAGACTTAAAAGAACATCTAATTAGGTTATATGAACTTATCATAAAAACAAGTGATAAATGCCCAGCATTTTATTTGTAATAAAAACACCACATTAAAATGGTTGTGTGAAGCACAGCATGCATATGGAAAAGCAACCATCTATAAAAATGTATTGTAAGCACGAAGAACTGTGAAACAGAACTACACTGAAAAACATACTAGGCAGCACTAAGCAGTGTTGCTGCTAATAAAATGACACAGTACTTCAATGGTTTCTACAAACTCAGATAATATTCAAATAAGCAAGAATGAATGATAGAAATGCTTGATATAGTCAAAGTGCATTGCAATCATACTGTTTTAAGAATTAAATAGCATGAAGAAAAAGATTTGAACAGGATGGGTTCATTTTGCAGAGCAGGAGGTTGTGCATAGGCTGCAGTGTAACACGGAAATGGGTGTGATACAGGTGTGTAAGTGCAGGTTGTTAAACACTGCTAATTACTTCGTAGAAATATTGAAAAGGTGGGATAGCAAGGAGATGGCATGTCATACTGTGGGGAAGCCAGTGCATCATTAATGTACATGCAACTGTTAACAATAATAAATTGCATTTATCTGCATACAAAAACAATAGATCACACTGAACATTAGAAGCTGCTGAGGAAAAGCATATTGTAGTTGTCAGAGTGGAAAATTTGATCATATTTTGGCAAAGTCAAAATTATTATACATTTGTGAAAAAGGTCGTCAAATGTTAGGTTACAGTGTGAGACTCTCCAATGTGCTGGTTAGAGAGCTGATTCTCT
>NW_008237239.1:6594050-6597170 GCF_000691975.1 Corvus brachyrhynchos | reverse complement strand
TAGGTGTCAGAAAAAAACAAGTACAAAACCCAATTAAGAGCACCTTAGTGGGAAAAAATCTCCACACCAGGTTACATTTTAAGGCTTTGCAATCCTTCACAATTGGAGATAAGGTCAGACAAAACCTTGTTCTGTGTGTAGCTGATAATGCCTCTTTTCATGCACTAAGGGGTGAGTTCTGCAAGGAAGATCTTTTGCAATTTTACATTTCTGTGATGGGAAAATTGATGAGCAGACCATGTCCTGAATACTGCAAACCTTCAACTGTGTTTAGATTTATATTCCAGTGGTTTCTGTGCAATATTACTTCAGCAGTTAAGGGTGCTATACCTAATATTTTAGAGATGCTAGATGGATTGGAAGTAGAATGGTCTGCAGCTTGCTGGAATTATCAGCAACAAAAGAGCACTCTACTATATGGCAATGAAAATAACCCAAAGGTACACCATGTTTCACACTGTATTTTAAATTGTACCTGAGCCATTTTATAAAAATCAAGAGCAGAGGAGAGTATCCAATTCCATATAGATTTCAGGATATGTCAGCTTTCTTCTGGGTTTAGGATTTAATTTTGTTGCAGTGCTTTTAAATATTCCTTACTAGATTGTGGCAAAATATTGGCTTTTTATGAAAGTGTTCAGCCAGATCCAAACAGGATGAAAATTTAATATACAAATGAGTATCCTGAACATGGAGATCTCTCCAACCTGTCAAGATCACTAAACAAACTCATTCTCACTTTCTCTGAAATAAATCTCATTCAGTTTGTTTGAACACAGCTCAGAATGGCAATAGGATGACTGAAGAGCTCTCAGGGGGCATTCAGTGGTGAGTCTGGAGTATTGATGAGTGCAGAAAGATCATCTGAGATGCAAACTTACACACAGTTGAATCAAATGTAAGAGTAAGAATTATGTTCAGAGTGTGGAAAAAGTCATGGAAGTGTGATTGAGGGACATGTCATGAAGGAGAAAGCCATATTTGTTTGCTTCACCTGTGACTTTCAGATAATATTTTCAATGAAAAGCTGTGGTGGTAGAGTTGAATTCTGTGCCCACCTTGTATTGAGGTTTGTTTTTTTCTCAGCAATTGTATGATTGTGCCCCAAACCAGAGAGTATCCTGAAGAAAGAGATGTGCTAACATTTGCAACTATGTGTGTAAACCATAGAACCATGCAAGGTGGGATTACTAGAGAAGGAGGGAAAAAATAGAGTTCACTGAGGAGCAGGACACAGGGAAAAATAACTCAGGAAATACTTGATTAATCTCTCAACCCACATGCTGCTCTCTCTTGGGTCATGTTTCTCTTTTTTCTTTGTATCTTCTTTATATGTAACTAATCTGCAGTCAGCTCCTCTGCTTGGACCATTTATCCTGGTCAGCAGCCAAAAGAGCTCCGAGCACCCGCTCTCTAATATCCCAAGTAATGTTTTCACAGTTGGATAAACTGTGCTGCATGAAAACCTTCCGCGTACCTTTCACAAACACTTGCTATTTTATGCCTCGATCAGGTACTGCTTGTTCCTTCACTCTGTCCTGGATGCCTGTGGCTTATAAGTTATGCAGACATTTACCAGCACATAGCAAAGAGCACTATTGATAAAACCTGTCTTGGAAAATGAGGGAAATGTAGACCAAGTGTCAAAGGCTAAGAGGAATTTATCTAAAAGTTTCTATTCTGCAGTTAGTTTAGATTAATTTTTTTAAGGCACAAATATAAGTCTCATTTTTTTCCATAAGGGGCTTGTTCTGCTTCCATAAAAACTGTCAGTTTTCAGTTGAAAACAGAAAATCCCTACTGTTCTCAGTCTTGAATAGAGTGAAGAAATGAAATCCATATATCCTCATGACAGGAAAGACAGAACAGCTACTACATTGAGAAAGTCCGTGTTAACCACGTTACCATCTGAAATAGCTCTGCTGGCCTTGCTTAGTGAGGGGGTTGGAAGCACTTCTTAAAAGGCAAAATGCATTTGAGGGTCTGTTGTGCTTCACTTCACCATACAGCGACCTTGCAGCACTCTCGGCAGACTGGGGATCACGACTGCGCTGCACTACCACAGGACTACCACAGGACTACCACAGGACTACCACAGGACTAGCATCCCATTTATAGCTTTGTCTCAAATGTGGTCAACAACTGAGCGTTTGACCAATGCCATCAAATCTGCCATCCTTGCACTTTTCAAAAGATTCTTAATGGGAAATAGTTGCTCGTAGAACAAGGCCAAGAGAAGTCTCAGCCCAAACCAGCTGTGTCAGAACCACCAAAATTTCTGAATAACTGCCTCCTATTTGCATTTTAATTTGTTATTTTCAGTTACCAACACAGTTCATATCATTTAAAAACATGATTGCCTAGATAAATCATATATAATTAGTCACAACTCGGAAACTTATGGAATGAGATACCAAAAGAATGCATCTCACTTTGAAGAGTTTTCTGATCCTGAAAATTAAATAAATTTATGGTCCTACATCACTCAACCAGTTCCAGAGATCTTCTTCCTTTATTTCACTTATACATGTGAATAGTGTCCTTCTATACTTGGATCCATAACTCAGCTGGAATTAGAAATAGTAGTAACAAAAAAGGGCACCATATTTTTGTACAGGACTCTGTTGCTCCTTTTCATCCCTAGAAATGAGATTCCCCAGAACAAATTCTATGATCTGAATGATTTCACTGGTAATCAGGAAACCAGTTTCCAGTAACCAGTCTTCAATGGGATGGGAATTGCAGGGGTAGGTAGGCTCCTGCCACACTGATATAGAGTTAGAATGATACTAACTTAATCTTCAATTCTGGTTTTACCTGGAATCTTCTTGTGAAGCATCAATGCATGAATGAAGGAAGAGTTTCTGCTTTTCTTAAATTCTTACTTCAATAATATTTTTCTCTCAAACCATTGATGAAGAACGATATCTAGGTACCCAAGCATCCTGTTAAACTACTTTCCTGAGGCTTATTTCAAGTTTTCCTATATCCTGTCATGATTTGAAGTATACATAATTTTAAATGAAGATTTTAACAAAAAAATTTACCACTAAAACATGGTATGGTGTTTATATAAGGAGATGCACTAACAAATATCCCTCTGCTGACCCACACTGCAGC
>NW_008237239.1:6561202-6594034 GCF_000691975.1 Corvus brachyrhynchos | reverse complement strand
AATTAATAGTAAGTGACAGGGAAGTATAACATGCACCAATAAAACAAGGGCTACTAGCAGAGATCCCTAATCTTAGCTGGCACAAGCATACAAACCCCAATGCATCCAAGCTGAATCCAGAGACAGTGGAGATTCATATAGTTCCTAGCACTGAGGAGTCACCTCTAGAGCAGCTTAGAGAAAAATTGTCAATATGAGCAGGACATAAACGGCTTTGGCCAAAGCCTGGCCAGACCTGGCTCACATACTTGCATTAATTTAAGATTGTTGCCTACTCAAACATTCTTCAAAACAAAGTCAATCAGGTACTATCAAGTTTTTTTTAAATTACCTACTTTTTAATTCCCTCTGAAATACCAACCTGTTTATTTGAAAAAATAGAATTCATAGAAAGTGATCTTAAAAGGTTGAATAACAACATAGCAATATGTTTTGGCCAAAATAACTGTTTGGAGACTTTATACAGTTAAGATCACAGAAACAAACTGTAATTGCTGGGATCCACATGATAGCATAGGCATGTTTTTGTGGTTGGGGCATAACTGCAGATGTCAATTTGAAAAAGCTATGCATGGTGTTTTGGGGTTTTAAAAAAGACAAATTACAAAACTGTAGTTATTATATTTCCATCCAAATCTTTTTATATATTGGTAAGCTCTTTCATTCAGGATTGGCAGTACCATAACAAAGAGGAAAAAATACAACAGAATTTGTACATGCAGCACAAAAGAGGGGAACTGAGACAATGCTTTTTGTTGTTTTTATGTATCTGTGGATGACATTCAATGGCAATTTCTGATTGTATTCAACACAGGACGTGTGTGATTCTTTCCATGTTCATGGAAGGACAATCCTTCTCTTCACAAACTGGCTTATGTTTACTTTTCTAGCGCAATTTGTGTCACCTCTATATTATTTCTGTTCTGTTCTCTTAATCTTTTAGTTAGAGACTCAAAAAAGTTATAAGACTCAAAAGCTGGGGCATCCTTATAAATATAGTCCTGAACTGAGGACCAAAATCAGGTGTGTCAGTGCAGAGAGACACTGGGGATATTGAGTGTAGCTGCTGTAACCCCTGGGTCCCTTTCTGCTTCTCACCTTTGCCTGGAGAATCTATTCCAGCTGCAGATAAGGCAAAACACATGCTTCTGCAAACTGCCCTTCCTCCTGGCACACAGGACAGAAAGAGTACAGCAAATGCTCTACAGGATCCATATGAGAAAAGTTTTCTCTAGTTTGAAACACTTCATCATGAGCAGGGAGCAGATGTTATTCAACTGATGTAAGTAAGAGCTTGATACAGAAGGGCCACTTACAACAATTAGCACTAATGGAAGAAATGGCAATTAGGTCACGTTTGAAAGATAAATGCCAGTGTCTTGAGCTGCCTGTGCTGTCATGGCAGCACAGATACTGCCTCAGGCTGACATCCAGTTATCTGACTTGCTTTTTATGCAGGTTCTTGAGTTTTGCCATGGCTGCATAGCCAGCAATGCCCACATCACTGTGGCTGTGCTTCTGCCTAGCTCTTGTCTGCAGTGTTCTTCTTAGATGACTTCCAGCAACACAAAAATGGTAGCACAGATGTAAGTAGGAACACACCATACTGAAAAATTGTATTTTGTAATAACAGCATTGGAGCCCTGTACTCAGTAAAGACTTCATTCTGACTCTGCTCCTGCAGGCAATAGCTGGAATAAAAATACTAATTTTTGCACAAGAAAAATGATGTTGACACGTAAGGATAGAGTATTCTGGAGAAAAGTGTGAGATTTTGGGAATGGTTCTGTCCTCCCAAATGACCTGGACAAGGAATGAAGGAAATACCCTGAACTGACAAATGACTTAATGCATCTTCGTGGTTGGACAGAGGCTGATCTGGTTGCAGTGAGATAAGATAAACCTGCTGCAGTTCCTCTGCCCTGTGAGAGGAAGCAAATGTGCTACAAAATTATAGCCTGCACTTGAAGTGCCTGGTTTTGTCTTGTTAAAGGAACAGAAGTCAAGATGTTACAGTTCCCATTCTCTAGCATCTTTCTCTTGTTTGTCCACAAAACTGGGGGTTTGTTTTTTATTAAAGTTTCATGTCAGGGTAGCATTTCTTTCAGCTTCACGGCATTCTCATAGCAGTTGCAGTAGATGTATAAATAGGGTTCCTCTCTAATAATGTAGGATTAATGGCCAGCAGTTTCTCAGCTTGACATACATGTGTTGGTGGAACATCTGTGCTGAGTACAACATCTCTAACACGTACATTACCAGTGTGCAGTAGTTCAGTACAGGCTCATGAAGAATTATTTGGAAAGCCTGTCCACCAAATATATCACCCTGAGTGAGGTCCTTTGTTGAAAAATGCTTCCAGCTAACCATAAGAGTATTCAAATAACATAAAATTCTTTTATGTGTCAGGGACATATCTGGAACACATCCACGAATGTCTGGAAACAGTGTCAAATATCAAGGATCCAACTCAAAGTAAATGTTCCTCCTATATAGAGGAGAGTCCAAGTTTTATATAGGAGTTAAATATTTAAAAAGTTGATCCCAATCCCTTTATTGGGGTGTTAAATATACTTGATAGCATCAGAAAAGTTGCGTATCACATACCGTGGAATAAAGAGAAGAATGAGCCAGTATTTTTCTGACACAAAATACGAACCCAGATTCCAGGGCAGATTATGACTTCTAAAAGGAGGTTCACTGTGAATGGAAGAAAAGGAGCCATGCCAGAGCAGGGTTCCCAGGAGAGCTGCAGTTGAGTCAAGTTTCTTTTTTCTGGAGATGGTAGAGTTAAGATGGTGAACAGAGTAGCAAAAGATCTGATCACCCTCCCACAGTAACACATTGCACTATGCACAAATTTTCCTCTGACCCAGGGTTTAGTTTGAGCTAATTACCCAAATTATCCTTCCTGTATGCTCCAGTTTAGTGCATGACAGAAGGAATTCGTAAATGCTAGATGTGATATTCATTGTTTTAATAAAAGTTTCAAGTAGAGATAAAAGTTCTGTTTGCTTTGGAAAGCAGCCATAGACAAAGTTTATTTGCTACTTCAGTGCCAAGTTGAACTGCAAATAAAGAGGGCAATTCTCTTTACCCCATAAAGCACATGAACCTTTAAGCCAGCTAAAGGAAGTCCCTATTTGTGAAAATTAATGTGAACATTTCAATTTATGCAGTCTATACACACTTTCTTGTGTTTAATGTGGAATTCTCCTCCAGTATTTTAGAAATATTTTAATATCATGAAACTGCAAGTCTGACTACCTATGTGTAAAGGCTGGAACGTGGCTAACAGCTGGTGACTAAGGTGTCACCAGCAGCTCTGACATATGGCTCTTTATATTCTGGGATACAACTGTCACTTCCAGCATTTCCATTCCCTGTGGACTTACTGGCACAGGCCCACTGTGCTCCTGTACCTCAGTGACTGTAGATTTGAGGAATGAGTAAGTCAGAGGCAGGAAATGGGGGTGTTTTTTAGTGTGTTGATAACAATTTATGATCATTCTCTCCCATCTCTGTCATGAAAAGGACAGAGATACAGCCCAGTTTGTGTCCTTTCAGGCAGCTTTATTCTATGCATGATTTCAATGTTCTGTGAAAAATATTTGGTGTACGCTTTTTCTATTTAATTATTTTGATCCTGAAAATCTTTTATTTCCTTAATGAATGCTTTTATTAATACTTCAGATTCATTTTTTGAGAAAGATTCTTTACTCATGTGCTTCCACTGCTGATAACAGCATAGTCTTTGTAAATTTAATATCCAGCCTTTGGCTTGCAAACTGTTCTATTTTTGTCAAAAGTGTAAGCCTTTGTACAAATACATCATTCACTATGTTTAATAGCAATGATAAAGGTAGAAAATATTTAACACAAACGCATAATGTTCATCTTGTATAACGTTATGGTTAGGACTTTTCTTAGGACTTTCTTTTCTGATGATTGTCACATCTATGCCACTTCTAGAAATAGCAGTATCTTCCAGAATAATTTAGCTTTTGGAAAAAGTGATGCATTTTATTTATAAATAAATTCTGGTTTCACATGCAAAACTGTAAATGAGTACACATAGGCATAAAGTTTTTGTCTGCTAGTACACCTCTCCTTGTTTCCATTATAGCTTTCCTAACAGATTTTGCAGAGATTGTAGATATCTTTCCAGTTTCTACCCAATTATTGGAAACAAGTTATTTTCTTGCTTAAGGGTCCCTAGAGCAAGGTATAATGAAGGAAAACTGAAGGTGTAGTTTCCCGGGACACTTTGCACGGGACAGGCCATGCTAGCTGTGATGTGGGAATGGTCCTTTGGTAAAAGATCTTTCATGAGCAATACTTTATTCTCCACTGCAGAGAAAGAGGCTTCACAGCATATTTCAGTGGTGTGACATATTCATTTTCAAAGTCCTTTTATCTGGATACAGCGTGTGGCCACATACATTTACACAATACCCACCTACAAAATCCTACAATACAGAAGTCAGTAATAAATAGGACAAGAAGAATTTCAAATTAATATTTGTCAAAATACAATAATTATTATACTGATATTAGAAAGTGTACTGAGGGATGTTATGTGCTTAATAAGATAAATGTATTACATTATACATGTGTGTATTCATTATTCAGGTGTGTATACACCTGAAATGTACTTTGCTTTGTAGTATCTGCTCTGTGGCTAGAATTTTTTACCTTATTTTGAGTCCCAACCCTTCTCATACTGACTTCAGTGGTGTAGACCATATGTCAATGTAAGCAGGCAGTTGCTGATTATGAAGCAGTTTATTTGGGATATTTCTCCAGATTTTTGAGATTTCCTTTCCTAATTATAAAGACAAGCTTTAACTTTAGAAAGGGTCAATAAACAAGCAGACTGAATGAGTTTACAGATGAATGACTGACTACTATTTGAACCTGTTTTTCCCTTTGTTATCTTCCCTTACTCCCCAATAATGACTTAGTTTGTCAAGAGAAGTGTTTGAAAAGGCATAATTTTTCTGAATAACACTGAACCCTTTAACAAAATTGAAACTCACAAACACTCCTGCTCCTATGAGCACTTTCTCTTTCCACAAACTGGTGTTTTCCAATCAAAAAATTGTTTTCTTGCAAAAGTTTCTGCATGCCCTCCAGGTGTGAAATGCAGCATCTTCTCCATTGGATCTTACCACTTGTTAACAACATCAACTGTAGCCATAGCAAAGACTGTGTTAAAGACTGAAGTTGAAATTACTTGCACGTTATATTGCATTTTATGATTCACATTTTCATTCTTTATCAGCTGTTAGATTTTCTGGAGTGTGCCAGCAGACTTTTATTTAATGTTTCAAAAAAATTATGGCCTTCTGCTTCTTCATATTGAGTAGGAAATATTTCGATAGTCCTTCCTGTCTTGCTGAGTGTGAGGTTGTGCAGCTGAAAGAAAAGTCAGAAAAGGTTTAATTCATAACATTTGTGCATTTTTTTTCATAGAATTTTGCAGATGTTCCTTTCTGGTGTGGCTTTTTTATTTGGCTTTGCCTCTGCTTTGTTCTCATGTTTCAAATTTCAGTATGAAGTAATAAATGACTGTGGTACACAGAGAATTTACAGATGGATCATGATTTCCATACCGTTTTGGAAAAGTCATATTGCATTCACCTTCCGACAAAATGCTTTAAAAATACAAAGATCATTAAGATTTTATTGGTACAAGTTCCACAAAAGCTGAAGTGAAAAATATAAACCACTGAAAACAAGAAAAATCAGCATTATTTTCAAAGAGTTGGGAGCACTGAAAATGGCTGGTGAATTACTAAAGTTGTGATGAGCAGATTGCCTTAGAGGACGATACTCTATCAAAACATTGAGTGACACTGTGCTTCTCTTTGTTGAAAGTGCTTCCCAGGTTTTCCAAAACGAGACATTCAGTGGCAGTCGGTAGCCAGAGACTGCTAAATTCTCTGGCCCCCTCTGCAGGCATGCAGAGCCCGAGGAACAATGCGAGTGTCACGCTGTTTTTACCGGGACAGGATGGGGGGAAGAGGCTCCCCCAGGCGCGCAGACCCACCTACATTGTGTGTCACAGAACCCTGAAGCCTATGAACTCCGGGCTGGGGCGTGGGAGGAGGGAATGGCACTGCACAGCTCCTGCCAAGGGGCAGCACGGGCAGCAGCTGTGACGGACTGTGATCCCTGCCTGTGCTCCAGCATCCTGAGCAGTCAGCACGCAGTGTCCAGGGGCTGCACCATTTAACCTGGCCTCACCTGCAGCAGCCAGTAACCCAGACCAAATGACCGGCACGGTGAGAGTATGGGGGCAAAATACTAAATACAGCAGGGTATCACCCACTCCTGGGTTTATGGCAGACCTACAGACACCTAGAGATGTAAGCTCCCTTCAATATTTAAATAAATCTGACTTTCTCTCAAAGCCATACGAAAGATCTCATTTTCTCTCTTCCTCACACACACAAGCACACTGCTTCTTTTTTCCTTCTCTTTCAGGAAACACTTTAAAGCAATTTCTAGGTTTTGGACTCACACAGATAATGAGATAATCTAGCACAACATGAGGTTTTGTAAAAAAGAAAACTCTGCATTTTGACTTCAAAAAAGAATAATTTTTTATGTTAAAGATCAAAAATATGATGAAAAGTTAAAAGCACTACATGGTGGTGTCAGTTACTGACCTGTTTTTTCCTGCAGAAGGTCAAAACCATAGGAATGTGTCATACAATTACAAAGATGTACAGAGTAGGTAGTGTTTTTTTAAATTCTCTTTTGCTTTTTTTTTCCTCTTGGAGAAGTTTTGCCTTGCCACAGGTTCTTACCAATATCCCTGCTCTTTTTCCAGAAAATGGACTGTGTTGACTAATATTAACAAGCACCCCTTTATACCTTTCCTTCAGAGAGCACAAGGATTCTTTTGAGCTCTGTAGTGAAGGTTTCTTCCTGAAATGTACACACTGAGCTAAGCTCTGCCCTGGCTTGCAGCACTGCATGCCCATTGAGCAAATTCAGAGGGGTTAGGTGGGGATAACTGAAGCTGACCTCCTGACTGCAATTATAATAAACAAAGAAGAATTTTCTTGCTTCCTTTATAAAGATCCATTTTTATCGAATCTTTCTAAAGCTACATCTTGGGAACTCAATTCATATTCTGAGCATCCAGGCAGAGAATCCTAAAAGCAATTTGTTGATATAAAGCAATGATTTATCAGACATTCTGGAGTACCCCAGCAACAAATCACTTCTGCCTCAGTAATGTGGAAATGGGACTGCAACAGAGTCCAGGAAAGTTGATAGCACTGACACAGCTTCATGTGTACCCTGTGAGCTGGCTCTGGGCTCTCGCTAGGAACTATAGATATTTCCTGTTTTGTGAAATGTTCTTGAACCAGCAAGTGAGTGAGGAAATTTGAAAGAAAGGACTGCAGGCAAAAAGCACCCCAGAAGATATAAGTTGGGTTTTTTTTCAGAAAAAGACAGTTCTGACTGATCTTTTACAATACATTTTCTGTAAATACCTGTATCTTCTCCAGTACATACAGCTGTGTATGAAAATATGTCCCATTCATTGGGACATATGTCAGGTAAGGCATGACCTGCTCACCTGCAGCAAGGACAGATATTTTGTCATTGGCTTTGTGCCTCAGCACAGTTCTTGAAATAATTGTTGCCTTTCTGAGTCATCTTGCACAGGAGGTGTTATATTTCAAAATGCTTTTTTTAACCCAAATCATACTCTGTCACGCTTGCTCTCTCTCTTCCACTCCTCCTTCAATCTTATGCTACTGAATAGTTCCAGCTTTCAGTAGTTTCAGTTCATGATTTATTAAAGTTATTGCTATTTCCTGAATATCTCTAGATTCCTTTCAGAGGACAATTCTGACAGGTCCTTCCAAAGACAGCTGGAAGCTACTTAAACCTGCTCCATTAAAATCCAGCTGCAAATAAAATGCATCATTTCTCACTGCAAATAGGTACCTTTCTGTACTGGAAAGAGATGGTCACACACTGTAGCCATATAATCAAAGGCTAGTAAGAAAATATATCTTTTATTTATTTTTGGTTTTTCCACGCACATTTGTGTGCTCTGTGTGTCTTAAATGACCTCCTGGGAGGGCAAGCAAGTATTGGGGGAATTATTCCTGTGCAAAGGAATAACTCAAGAACAGTTGTAATTGTAGTAATTCCAAAGCATGCAACACTTTTCTCTGGTAAGGTCAGCAATGTATTAGGAACTACACAGGCAGAATGGAAACCTTGAGATAGAAGAAAGCAAAAAGAGTTAATTCAACATATATTGATTAAACAGGTGTTTTTTTAATGGACTTTATTTCAATTTAAGAAAATATTTCTTAGCTGTCTCTCCACTACTTCACTATTTACCAGCTTTGCTAAAGGGTGTGTCAGGGAGGAACTGTCTTCAGGTACCTCCTGAGAACTGGGAGCCTCAAAGAAAAGAAAAACAAAGCCCCCTGGCTAGCCTGTGTTCAAGTGTCAGACATTGTATAGAAGCTGCCAAAAGAGATGGGACCAGAAAGGAAAATAATTAATAGAGGCAATGACGGATAGATGAGAGGGAATTTTTCATGGCTCTGAAAGTATGATGAAATCTCGACTAGATGGAAGATAGGCAGAGCCTGTGAGGAAGAAGCCATTAGAGAAATAAACTTCAGTTACAGGTGTCCTGTGTTCCATGGCATGGGTTAGTCACTGTCTTAGACCTTGGCATGTCTTCTCAGGTACTGGATTTCATCAAATCCTGCTTGTAACTGATACTCAGGCTGTGAAAATAAAGTGCATACAGTGGCAAAAGAGTTAGATCTTTCAATATGAGTGTGCATCTGAGAGTTTGTAAGACCTTGGTCTTCCAGGTTTGTTGTTTTAATGAAGACCACATTGAATTTTTAACGATGAACTTCCTTACATTCATTTTCTTTTTTGACATGAACACTTAGAACTCACATGCCTTTTTCCATCTCTCTCAATACTGCTGTAGGTTAGCCTAGGCAAAGGGCAATTCTTGGATTCCTTTTGCTAATATTTAAAAGTATCTGATTATTTGGTATGGCTAAACATTTAGTTTGGTTTAGTCTTGGTAGTGGGTGATCTCTACTGAGCCACTTTATTTTGCACTGAGGCCATGCAGATTAGTATTACAGACTGTCTAACGTTTGGGATTCTACAAACATTTGCTACCTGGAGCTGTGCAAGTTCCTCAGACAGCTTTCCAGACCCACACAGACAAAAGTTCCATTGAAATGAATGGCTCTATTCATCTGCAAAAAGGAGGGAAAGGAGCAAGCAAAATTTTAAAGGACTCTCAGTGCATTTATATAGCTCCTACAGAAGTCACCAGCTTTAGCTCTAGAACAAGTCTTGCTATCCTTATTGTTACAGTGCTTTGACCATTTCTTAATTGCTCCCTTTGGACTTCCTCATGCTCCTGTCTGGGATCTTTTTAAAGTGTCTCCCTTACCAAAACACCACCAGCACGTGGCAGAAACAGTGGTCCAGGTTTCTAAAGTCCTACATATATGAGGAATTTTAGTAACAGGAATAATTCCAGAGAAGCAAATGGGGTTTACTATGCAAGTAAAATTACTCACATGCATGTTTGTAGGACTGGACCCAAGACATTCATTATAAACTGTAAGGTTTTATAGTTTTTGCTTCTTGCAGGCTTTGAATTTTTAGCCAGAAAGGCTGATTTTGCACCTCTGGAACCACAGCAACTAAAATAAGAGAAGAAATATGGGCAACAGCAACTGTTGCTCTAACCTACTAGTTTTGGGTAGTGGCAAAAAACTGTAGCATTGTTGCTAGCATTCCTGAATTTCAGCCAAGTGAAACCTCTTTTTTGCAAGCTGAGGTTTTGTTGTAAATATAGTGACATTTCATACCTTTGAATAAATAGGAACCTTGTATACATCCTACTGGAATGTTACCCACTAACCAAAAGTGTATACACTTTTCCAGTTCCTTGTTTCCATTTTCACAAAGTATTGCAGGATAACCATCAGGGCATTTTTTTTTCTCTTATTAAAGCATAAATCTGAGCATTACTAAGGAATGATGTCTTCTGCCTTGACATAGATCCACATTCATCACAGAAGCTAAAGGATACATCCCAGTTAAGTGTATTCAAATCTGGCTGGTGTGAAGGGTTTCTGGAGACTTAGTCTTATTACTCTCTTTAGGTTTCCTGTGCTGTTGCTTCATCCTCATCATCTCCTTGACAACTCTTGCCTTTCCCCCGCTGGACTTTTCCAGTCTAAGGTGTTGCTGCCAAAATCGTCATCATAATCTATTCTAAATGCTTTTCCTTTCAGCATCTTGAACTCATTTATTGACTTCTCACCTACTCACCACATTATTCTCCTTGTTTTTACCTTAAAGATGCTGCACAAAATAGAAATTGCTTTGGCCCACACCCTCTTTTTCTTCCATTTGCTTTTCTGCTCCTTAATATCTCTCATTACAGCTCCTTTTGCCTACCCATACCTATCTTAGCTTTGTTGCCTACCACCCCTACTTCTTGGAAACAATGAAATACAGAAGGAAGAAGACATAATTTCTTTGCTGGCAGTTCTCTCTGTTATGTATGGATTCGATTATTTTTTTACATCTTCTAATGGAAAGCTAATGTTGTCACTCTTCACCCTCTAGCAATTGAACTCCCATTTTTTGTCTGGCCAGCATGAAGTCAGTTGTAGCATATTTGGGACCTTTGCTTTAATGTTCTGAGTAGCTCTGTGTATTTATGATACCACAGAGATGCAGCAGAAGCATAGGCAGTGAATTGTGAGCTGACAGATTAAAGAGAAACAGCAGGCTTAAAATGCAGCAGGTGATCATCTTGAACTCATTTTCGAGAGCCTGGCCTGCCTTCCTTGCAAATCAACATGGGTCAAGCAGATGTCCAGTCAGGTGACTAAAGAGATGCTGGGGATGCTGGCTGGGGGGACAGGCAGTCTGGGCTTGTACCCGTGGTTCCAGGCCCAAATGATCTTGGAGGAGAGCTTGCACCCTGTCGCTGCTCGTTCCCCCTGCTCTCAGAGCCCACCATTCGGCCATTCCAGCTGATGGACAACTTGTGTTTAATCAGTTGGGTTTGGGCACAGGGTGCGACCCCTTTCATCGTTTTCTGCATCAGCAGAACTGGATGTGACCACAAGATTGATACAACACCTTGGAGATCTGTTGCTTCTGTCAGTATTTTACTGTTTATTCTTAGATTTCAAGGACAGAAGTGAATTCTTTGTGTACACTAATTACAACAAACCAGTTTCATTTAGCTTGTTCACTAAACTTGACAAGATAGAAAATACATACAGAAAATTTTAGCCTCTATTTTTTTCTGTCAGAACAACTTCAAGTTCCTTTATTTCTAAATAATAACTGGCAGCAGGTCCATAGCTTTTACTAAGACATAATTTCCAGACATAAAAAGTAGATAAATTCTGGGAAATTTGGACCTCTGGTAACACTGTCCTGGTGGCTAAAATCCTCTAGTAGAGGGTGAAAAGTGTATCAGGGACTGACCACTGAATATTGCTCTCTCGAGACCAAATAGCTGCCCTACAGCCCCACCTACATAGGGAGCTCCTCTCAGAATGGTTTTGTAAGTGTAGAGAATCCATGTGTGACTGTTCATCAGAGCAAAAATACCTTTAAACAATTCAAAGAGATATTTGCTGATCTGTTTAAATAAGTCAGCAAATTACTTTCCTTTATACAAGCATGTACACTTTGGTGTAAAACCATATAAAGCACCTTAGTTTTGTCAAGATGGCAATTTTTGGAAAAGTTTATTGAATTATCAATGTTATCAATATCATCAGTTATTAGTATAATCAAGATAGATAAATGACAAATGACCAAATAATGTGATGTCACGTACAGGCCATCATTCTTTTTCTGATGAAGACTTAAGTGTTCCTAGGCTCTAATTGACTATGAGATGTAAGGATACTTGCTAACTTCTTCAGAACACACAGGACGAAATCCATGAATAATAGACACAGTGCCTTCAGTGAGGCCAAGGCTTTACCCATATTTGGCAATGAAATTTAAGGCACTGGCAGACTAAGTAAAATTTCTGATTTTTTCACAAGCTTTCTTTAGTTTATAGAATGTTTACTTTCATTGTAGTTTAATTATTACCATTTCAGAGCAAGGGTGTTAGACTGATGCTAGGTATTTTGAAGAAGACTCATATTTTAAAATATTTATGTTAATGGAGTATTGATTTAAATATCTCAGCATGTGTGCAACATAGTCTTCAATATTATAAAAACAATTTTTACAGGATTTGTGGATCATATATTTTTCATATGTATTAATACGGTTCCTTTAACCAGTCCTTTAAGATGGATAGAGAAGGAAAATAATCAAATCTTGCATACAGAGTGTGAATTGCTTGACTTTGTGCTTCCTCTCTTGAAAACAGTTCTTTTCTAGTCCACATTACAGTCCTTCATGAAGAGATTTATCCTTTTTAAGCCTTTTTCTCTTTCCGTTCTTTTACTTTCTTTCTTAAGTATCTTAAAAGCACAGCTACTAAATATGGCCACATTTGTAGAATCTATTTTATATTTCAGCAGATCATCTAAGCAGCAAAGAATGGGAGACTGCTTTGCAAAGTCTGTTTCCACTCAATGATTCCAGCTTCTAGTTCTGCAAAGCCTTCTGGGAATACATTTTCCTGGTCTGCATTCCAGTAGCTTTTTATTTCCTGTAGCTGTGTCAAAAGCAGTAATAGTAAGTCTAAAGAACGGAACAGGTTACTTTATAATATATGTACCATATGGCTTTGCAGCCTTCTTTCTTCATTTGTTTGGAAATGATTGCAGAGGATAATAGTGACTCTGTTCACTAATTGCTGTCCCATGTGCCATATTCATATATTTGAACAGGGCTGTCAATGCAGAATTTATGTTTTCTTTTCATATTTTCTCTTAGATCATTATATGATCAGAGGAAGTTAATTGCAATTTTTTAGAGAAACAGCAATATCTTTCGGATCATCATAAACTCCGTACCCTATATATGCACTTGGCTTCACTTATTGCTTTATATTCATGTCTGCTTTTCTATGGAAAGAAATGTCACTTCTTGCACTCACCTATTTCTTAGCATCATGTGGAGCTCTGGCATCTCCAAATTGATGGCGAGAAGCTGATAATTTACAGAAGCTGCAAATTATCTTCATCAAAACTGCTACATCAGAGCTGCAGACCATAGTGGGATAACATTCTTTATGAGGTATTTCAAACTACAATCTTTATGGGCTCAGATTTCATTTATTAGAAGAGCCCCAATGTTAATCAACATGGTATTTCCCTAGACTGTTGCTCATCTTTAATTTAAAAATTTAACAAATAGTATTTTGTTCCAAAGTAAATTATAGATTTTACTGTACACAGTTATAAAATATTATTGTATCCATTTTTTAAAAAAGCATAATTAGAAGACAGCAATATAAGTGCTGATATTATGAGAGGCTCCCTTGATATTAAAGTACTGCCTACACTTGAGCTTTATTAATTGTTTTATTTATTAATTCTTTTGGTGACAAGTTTACACAGGGTGTCCTACAATGTAATAAACAGTTTTAATGTTCCATATTGCATAAAAGTTCAGTGTTCTCTCTACATTCAGTGATTTTTATTTCTGGTTCCTTTTTCCTATCATTACACAAATTGCACTGGGGGATTAGTGCTGGCAGAAAGTTGTGTGCATTTCTGAGCTTTTGGCTTCACCTGGCTAATTCATCTGAGCCACAGCTGGGACAGGGGGGAAATCAGTGGGAAAAGAGGGCTTTAGCATTTTTCCAGGCTTGAATAGCAAGACAGTAGAATGGGCATCCACTCTGTTAAAAATGGCAGAAAGAAGCAAGAGCAGTGAGAGACAACACTCAGAGGGTTTTTCCAGTGGAGTATAAAACTGAACAATGAACAAGGTGAAAGGGACAGGGTGAAATAAAAGACACTGAACAGTTAAAGGAGTTGTCTGGACTAGTCTTGTACTTACTGATATATTTAGTTTATAAGTCAACCGTGCAGAAAGAAGAAATCAGGGATGTTGATGGAGAAGGGCAGAAAGGGCAAAGGAATCCTGACCAAATAAGCTTGTCTTTTAACTTCAGTGGGCATTCTGGATAATAAGCACTAGGATGGACTCCTGAAACAAAAAGAAATGGGGCTTTTATTACTTGTCTTTAATTCTGACACTTTTGAAAGAAACTTACAACCATTGAAGTGTAACAACTATGGAGAAGAACAAGGCTGCCTTGTGGGGCCAGCACACCATTAACCAGCCAGGGTGAGAAATGCAGGCAGTGGGTAACTGGTGGGATGAGGTGAAGTGATTCCTCCCTGCACAGACTCCTGCCAGTGGTCTTACTTGCAGCCTGGCAGAGATTTCCTATGTGTAACTGCAAAATGGTAAAGCAAATTTTCCACTTAAGCTTTCAGAAGACCTTAATCTTTTAAACCAAAGAAAAACCTTCTGATTCCAGCATAGGCCAGCCATGAGGCTGTGACAGAGTCACAGAGCTGCTGGTTTGTCAGAGAAGTCAAAGCTGTCTTACACTGTAACACCAATAATTCTGGTTATGCCTATAGTGTTGCTAAAATGTGTCAAGTATAAAACAAACATCTTGAAACACTCAAATTTGGATGGACAGCCAAGGCAGAAAAGGAACAGAAGCAAAAAAGACAGCTATTTAATTTTACATTGGGCTTTTTCACACTATCCAATTACAGTTTCCTGTTTTAAAATTAGTGATTCTGAACGAAATACTTTAAGAAACTTCTGGATGGTCTCACTCATAATTTCTTTTTTCATTTTGAGGTTCAGTTCTCATTTCTCTGAAATTCAGTGTGCCTGAAGACTTGAAATTAGTACGTTTTTTTCAAGATTATTTTTGTTCACCACTGTACTTACTTCTCAAACTTCCTGTCCTTTCTTCCTTTCAAGAAGAAGAACAGAAGGAGAAAGGAAATACTTGCCTGGAAGCTGAAGGCTTGAAGAGGCAAATTACCCAAGGTCTAGTGGTGGCACAAATGAATCAAGTCATCAGATGAGAAAGACAGAAAACAACAGCAAAAACTACCGAAATAAGGGCCACAGGGAGGAGCTACAGAAGGATAATGTGGGGTTTGCTCTGAGCTACATAATAAACTCTTTTACTAGTTGTTTCTTGCACTCTTTAACAGAAAAGAGTGAGCTATAAAGTACTTTTAATTCACAGCTCTCTGAGGCAATGAATTTCACATTTTCACAAACAGACTGTGATTCTGATCTGTTCCTAAAACCTTGTTTGAGGCTCCTTGTATCTTGTACTAGGAGGGACTGAGAATATAAATTTCTTACTCACCTTTTCTATGTAATTATTAATTTAATGAATATTTAACTTAATTTTATGACTTTGTTTAATTCTTCTAATTTTCTTCTTTTCAGGGTGTAGTTCTAATCAATTTCTTGTATGGAGGCAGTCCTGTGTCAGCATCCTCGCTGTCCTCCATAGCTTTGTCTGTGCTTGTTTACTCTGTGATGAGAAGCTAGCATGTTAATCAATTAATGTGGACCTTCTTAATTAAATGCTGTCATTATAATGCTTCTGTTTCACTCTCATTTCCTTTCTTAATACCTAAGATTGTAATTGCTATTTCTGTATAGTTCTAAGCAGAGAACTGATTATGAAAATACACACTGTCCCTTATGTTATCCCTTTCATTGCTGTAAACCACCAGCATAGGGAGCTAGCACATTACACATCCCCTGATCCTGCTGCCCAACCCATCTCTGCAGGAGTTCAGTCATTAGTCCATTTGATGCTTTTTTACCTCTGCTGGTTGTTGTAATAGCCATGATGGCCAAGTTGAAATGTCTGTTGCTTGGTGAAACCTGTCTCAACCCAATCCAGGAATTTTGTGTGAATCAGAAATCCCTAAAGTTGATCTTCTGGGTCTAGGTTTATCCTTGAGACATGTTCTTCTGTATCATCTCCACACAGAATCCAGAAAGGACATCCTGCAGAACATGTGGCCAGGACATCTGGCAGCGCATTTTTGAAGATGAGTTAAAAAGCAGGACCACAACTCAGTGGTGCTTCGTAGCTCTGCAGAAGGCCTTTCTGGAGCATGTGGAATTAGAAGCAAAAGTTAAAGTGAGTCTTGGGAGTGGCCAAACTGTTTTATTAGCTGCAATCTACCCTTAATTGAGGAAAACCCTCAAACTCCACTTGAATATAGAAACACTTGTTTCTAGACCCTTCTGCTTACTTCACTAAAAGCTTTGCTTTATCTCTGCTGTGAATGGATTTCAAAGGCTATGTCTATTTCCTGAAATTTTGCTTTGTCCAGAAGAGGAGGCTTGTTTCGAGGATATATTTCTTTAAGTATTTCTTTTTCTTTTTGTTACTACAAGAAGAAAACTCTGTTTGTTCTGACTCTATCTGACAACTTTTTTTCCTTATTCGTCCAAAGGAAAAAGAGAAAGAAGGATTTGTCACTATCTAGACAAGAGAGTTTGAGGGATAAATCCAGATGTTGGCATAACTTGAGAGCCTAAGTAAGAACAGAGCACTACAATACAAAATAAATAACAGTTTATCCTTCTGCAGTTTGAATAAGTGAAAATAAAAAGCTAGGCTCCGATGGTAATTTCCAACAGGTCTTCTAACATCTCTGTTGAGAAAACTGAGAGGGTAACAGCTATTGTTCTGCTCATCAGTGTATAACATTGTAATATTTTACAACATTTGCACAAATAATTAATATTGTCTCTTGATACCTGATACAAGTACAGAGATCCAGTGTCTACCATGCTGCCTCAACAAGCGTAATACAGTGGCTGTACTAAAACAAGTCCCTGGCTCAAGGTAGAATCCTCTCCATTAATATGTTCAGCCTAACTTATTCCTAACAGGGAAATTGAGGATTCCCTAGGGTAAGCTGTAGACAGCCTGCTGCTGCTTTATGCCAGCCATTATTCTCATTGCTTACTCTACCCACTGCAAAAGACATTTGGGAGCTTGCACTGAAGGGGAAAGAGAAGATTTGGGACAGAATATGTATAATTACTGAAAGGGTTCAAGCTGATCCAGGGTACAGAAGCCCTGAACTGCTGCAGTCTGCGCTCCCACTTAGCTATGCTGAATAAGAGCTTGGCAGAGCTGAGCTCTAAGCCCAACTTCTGGACAGTGAGTGTAATTGTGTCAGTTTAAAAAGTGTTTGCAAAAGGGAAGACCAGTGCTCAATAAGAACCTAGTCTCGCTATTACTTAGATATTCAACATATGGCATTTCTATTTTCAGTTGCCAGGGTATGTCTGAAATGTATTTTCTACGTCATTTTGTGGTAGGAAGGAGAGCATATTCATAGACCAAGTATCCACGTATCCTTATCCACTCACATACAAAACCTCTGACTAAGATTTCATGTGTAAATTTCCAAATTCAATCAGGTCATTTCAGTTGAAGAACCCATGTGCACTTGCGTATAACTGTGCTAGACATATTCCAGCAGACTGTTTCTTAAGCATCTCTAGTGTGAGTGTATTTTGCAGAGTCTGCAGTTGAGTAGATAGCCTATGGGTTTTAAAATACTAATTGAACATGTTATTTTTTAATGCAGAATTTCACAGGTTTTTATTTTCATATGTTGCTCTTCCCCTTGTCTGCTGATCTCAGTTTTGTTTTGTTGTGGTTTGGATTTTTTTGTGGTTGAAAAAGTATTTTGTCCTCAGGTTCAAGATAAAATGGACACAATGTCTGTGGTTTGATAGGGTAGATCACTGGAATTAATGTGGTAGAACACAGTGTTTCTGTTTGCAGCAAAAATGGTAAAGAACAACTTTGAAAAAAATTCTTGGATTTAAACTTTTTTTTTCTTTTCTCCAGAAGGACAGACTGGAACTTGGTATGTGTATGTCAGCTTTAATACCATTTGGAGTGGTGAACAGAGGGATGATGCAGGTCCCCCATCCCCACTCTGATGATTAGCCCGGTGCTGGGAGCCTCCTGCACGGGTGGCAGTCCCTCACCATGGGCACTGCAGCCGTATCACAGCAGAGAGGAGTGCAGCTCCCAGGCTGTTTCATAGCTACCCTCACCGACAGACTGTCTTCTGGGAACTCTTGCCAGCTGGCAGAGGCCAGAGCAGCCCACAGGTTGCACTAGTGTGTCCAAAACTGGGAAGAACAGAAAAGCAGGGAGCACAGCCAGCTCCCTGATGGTCTCCTCTTTCTGCTTCAGTGAAGCAGATAATGTAACACTCAGTGCTTGTGTCAGACATAGTCTGAAAGGATGGCTCCCGGTGCTGCTGCTGTTTCATTCCTGTCCCTCAATAATAACAGACAGAGACCATGATCCCAAGAGGGGCAGAGTGCCATGAAGTGCCATGGAGGAGTTGATAAGCCCCATCTAAGTTTTCACATGAAGTTAAGAGTTAGCTGTTGGCTTCACAGGAAATAAAATGCTGTTACTACACCACCGCCAGCTCAAGGTAATGTGCTGAAAACCTATCAGACCCATTGGTCAGACTTCAAATGCCAGAGGTCTTGTTTAAAACAGGAGTTCAAATGAATTCAGAGGGATTCTAACTGCTCCTCAACCAAAATTTAATAACTAAATACCAGACAGATAGCATATCATACTTCCTTATGGTTCAGAAGCAAAGAGAGTTCAGCCTAAAATTCATTTGCAGACATCTGTAAAACACATTGCTGTGGAATGACAATAGAGGTGATCCATAACTTGAAGTGGGCACTTGTTCTTTATTATGAGATACAGATACAGTGACACAAAGCATTGCTTTTCAAGTAAGTGTGCTCAGTACAGTCTACAAACACAATATAACTTCATGCCAGACATTGATTTTCTGTTGCTGGTGAACATCTGTTTGATGTTCACAGACATCTTGTGATTAGGCTCTGCTCGGTAGCTAGACCAGCAAATGACAGGGGTGGAGCAGGGGAGGATGAACAGGCTTTCTTTTTGCAAGCAATAAACAAACCATAAATGTGTTTATTTCTATAAAGAGTGGAAATAAAGATTCAGAGTTCAACAGGTATTCACTTTCAGCACGTTTTTTCATTGGAGCTGGCTTTACTTTTTATTGACAGTCATCTATAACCCAGTGTTTTTTCTGGTAGGAAGAGAGTTTCATCTGCTGAATTTAAAGACTTAATGAATAAGGAAACAGCATGTATATTAATTTATTACATGCAAGAATGACAAACAAACTGACTTACTAAATTAATTATCCAAAGCAGTACAGAATAAAAAGGCTATAATCTATTGTTCTTAAGAAATGTTATGTCTCACCAGGGTTTAAAATTCTCTAATTCTTGTGGGTTGTAGTTTCCAGTTTCAGAAATTTCTCTGACAGCTCTGTACGTCATTGCAATAAAATCCAGTTGGGGCTAGATCTTCCCATGCTCCCAGTTTCTGTTCCTGAGTGACGAGTATCAGCGCTGCTCAACAAACTGGACATGGGCTCTGTTCTGCACATCCAAACCAGTGTATTTCAGTAACCACAACAGGCAAATAAAGTGTCTGCTCTGGTAGCCAATTTATATGTCTCCTACTTGCAAAGATATATTAACTAGCTTATTTTCCCTTCGAGTTTGTTTACTATGTATTTTGGAAAGAGAACACAAAATCTCCAGTTAAGGCACTGGTTATAAAATTAGGAAGTGGGGGTTCAGTTCAGAGGTCTGTTAAAGATTCCTAACCACAGCTTATAGGTTCATCACCCTTCTCAGTAAAATTACTGAGAAACTCTTTTGCTAACCTCATTTCTGCCTGGGGCTTTTTTGCCATTTCAGAGGATGTTACACTCTATAAAGCCACAAGAGAGACTTTCCTTTATGTAATCTGTCTTGCCAGACAAAAAAAGGCTGAAAGAGCTCCCTGAATTAATTCCTGTAAGAAAAAACATTTTATTTCTAGAAGTTCTATAAGCACCTACATGAAGAAGTAGGGAATATCATCCTGTGCTAATGACTGGCCTTTTCATTATTCTTAGTATTTGCTGTCCCTCTACTCTCAATTTGAAAATTTACCATATGGCTGGAAGAATACAAAAGAGATTGAATATATGTTCATTTAATTGCTGAAGAATGCCTATCTAATGGATTCCTTGTGGTAGAAATGTGATATTTCTCCAAGTTATAATGACTTGAATGCTTTCCCCAATATCTAACCAAAATCTTCCTTCCTGCTCGTTGAAACCCATTAGTTGCTATCAATACATTTCTGCTAAAAGTGTTTAACATAATAATCAGGAACTTATATCTTGGCAAATAGCATTCCCTAATTTAGGTAATTGTCTTCCTAAGTAGGTAAACTCTATGGATTTTTTTTGCATTTCGGGTAAACAAACATACCTCTTTCAAAAGAGGTAATAAATATCCAGTCTAGGACTATATACTTTTGGCATTTTGATGTCACCTCTTGCACAATGTGGGCTAAATCCCACCAGTCCACTCCTCATTTCTTCTTTCTTCCAGGTTACTTGGTATCACAGCAATGATAGATTTCCTGCTTGTAGAAATCAAGGAAATTTTGTTCTATCCTATTTACAATAATATGATAAATAAAATACACTTTACTGTATATCAATTACTTGACTGTTTTCAAAAGACTAGGAATGTACAGGTGAGGTTTTTTTCTCCCTCTGGGATAGACATTGAGTCTCAAAGAACATTCATTGTCCTGTAAAAAACACAGCAAATGTCTTTGGAATACGTAGACTTTCTGGTAGGTACTTATGGAATATCTTTGTATTATTCTACAGATGAATGCCTGGAACATGACACAGAATGAAAAATGTCAGAACTTTATACATGGTGCCCAGAAAACCAACTTCAAACGACTTGTTAGAGCATACTGCTATCTATTTTTAAGTCTTAGATTTAATATTAAACGTGCATAACCTATGCAGCAGTAGTCTAAAAAGAGCCCATAAAAACAGTCAGTGTTTTTAAAATATATTGTTAATACTTGATGAAATTGCAAACCAACCAGTGAGCATATATGATGATTGTATCCAGGTATTTAGTCTTGATTTTTTCAAACTTCTGGCTTTAACTATTGCTGCACTTTTTCATGGAAAATGAAAAAATTATGCACATTCAGGCAAACAAAAATTGCCCTGAAGATTATTTCTAAAAGATTTCATACTTAGCAAAACAGCACCACTAAAGACTTACAGAGCACTTCTTTTTGTTTTTAAAGGCTTAATCCAAAATCTATTTAAAGTTGATGTGAATGTTTTTATTGAATTCCATCTGCTCATAACTGCGTTGTAAGTGCAAAAGAGTTGCTTTCAACTGGAAGTAGACTTTAAAAATACACATATAGATTAACTTACATCTAGAAATATATATTGGTATTTTTTCCTAAGAAATGCAGATATTTTTAGCAGACTATTTCATAGTAGCATTCTAACCAATTTCTCCTCACTAATTCTTAATATTTGGGAAATGAAACAATATCTTTTCCTCAGAAGAGAAAAATATAATGGATCCAATAGAGAGGTTACTACTGTTAGAGCATATAGATTCACTTCTCTGAAATTAGATTCATTGTCAGTTTGCTTATAAGGAGTCCATTCAGTAGTATCAATATGCTGTCCTTGAGAAATTCCTGCCCCTACTGCAGTAGTAAGTGAATATGGACTTGAGTATGAATGTGTGAGTCTGTATCCTTATGAAAGATATTCATACTGCCTGTTAGACACCTGTTCAGTTATTCTGAATACCCTTCTGATGAGTCTCTTTCCTTCCATTGACATAGGAAGTCAACAGAACACTAAACTTGATAGCTGTGTTTCATTCATGCCTTGTACGGGGGAAAACCAAATCAAAACACACCACACGTAGAAAATATCCAGTAATCAAGAGTTATAGGAGTTATGGCAAGGCACTTATATTATATTGTATTATATTGTATTATATTTTATTATATTATATTATATTACAAGACCAACCTCTGAATTTAGCAGTGCAAAGTTTTACCTGGTCCTGTTAAACCTATTCATACATTTTTTATTATATCTATGTTTTGCGTGACACTATAAAGCATAAAGATTATGACCCACCGACTGACAAAGTTAGCTGGCACCAAATTTTAGACTAATTCAGGAAAATTAACTATTTGTGATATATTAGATTAATAAACTGTGCATCTGAACATCACAGTGTTCTATGGCCTAGGAGTTCATATATCAAAATTGGTGGCATCTAGGTGATATTCCACCTGGATTCCCTGTTTACAATCCCTAACGGTGTTGGCGCTCGTATGAGTACTTGGATTATGAATACTTGGAGTCATATCTGTTTTTATCCTGGGCTTAAATTAAATTAGATTCCATTTATAGCAAAGATTTACTTCATCGTGTTCAGAAAATTGTCTGGTTTTAAGGGTGAAAATTACTGAGTGCTACTATACACCACTACACCTTTCTTCAAACTGTGCTGAAATCAGTGAAAGAAGATAATACTGGAAAGCAACAGATGGCAGCATTTGTAAATGCCAATGTGTATTCCATATGGAAGTGTGCTATTCCTACCTTGCACACTGAAATAAGGAACCATGTAGCCTCTATGGAACTTGCAGTGCACATGCTGACTCTCAAAATTCCCCATTCCTTGGGGAGTGTCATTCTCAGCAGGCTGGGGTGTACTCTGCATTTCTACAGGCTATACTGCTAAGCAAATATCAAAAGAGAAAGTATTGGCTCATTTCAGGAGCAAGGGAAATACAGTGTAGACTGGAGCTATCAAAAAGAAAAAAAAACAGGAACAGACAACTTTTATACATTTGTATTAAAAATTTATGTAAGAAAATGTCATGACCCCTGTCTCACAGAATTTACACAGCATTGAACAGCTGGAGCACAGGTAGACAAAAGGCATCAGAAAATCATGGCTTGTACTGATGGAGCCACGTTGCTCAGTGGACTGTGAATACAACCACTGATGGGGCTGAGATTGGTTGCTGCAGTCAGAGGGAAGGACCTTTTGTGTTCCAAAGAGTTTCTGCCTTCTTAGTGCCAACTCAAATAAACAGACATGGCAGTAGCTAATGGCAGGAATGTTGTTCTCTGCTAGGGCGCAAGAAAGCCTGCCACCGTTTATTGGCCATTTTCACCCAAATAAGTCGAAGGCTTTCAGCCTGGCTGAACATGATAAGAGTAGTGCTGGGTTTGCACTTGAAGTAGGAAACAGTTCCCTTATAAAGACTGCAAGGAAAAGGAAATAGTGACTCCATGGGAACAGGGGGTCATGTGACTTTGCTACAAAAAAGAAGATCCTCTGTTTCTTTGAACTCGTGCTCAAATATGCATTTAACTTTTTGATGATGCTACCCAGTCACACAAAAATGTCTGTGTAGCCTTTTCTGCTTCTCAAATTTACTTTGTGTTATGGGTAGTTCCCTCACAGTGTAACAAGTTTGTAGAAAGCACCTTGGACATTACAGGGAATGAGACCTACAATTAAATTTACACAGTGTTTTCCATTATAATTTCCCATTTCCAGTACAGATTTCAGCTTTGCTATATTTCTGTGAACTGTATAGAGATTATGCTGAGTATCAACAAAGCTAAAAGTGGTACAGTTTCTGGGAATGATGTTAGGTATTTAAGTGGTGCTATTGATGATTAAAGTTTATTCCTTTTCTTAGTTCAGTTTCTTATTTGATATCTTCTGGATACATCAAGGTAATAAGAATTTAATAAAAATGCAATAGTTACTTATATATTAGTCCACTGGCAGGAACTATGAGGTGCCTCATGGAAAAAATGTACTCAGCAACTAAAGTGGAAACTAAAGCTTCTTTTTTTTGCTGATGGCTGCAAAACTGAATCAACTAATTGACTCCATCTATATTTTTACAGTTGGCTTCTAACAGATTCTGAAGTTATTTTTGAATTTCTGTTTCATGCTTCAAGAACACACTGCCTTTGAAAATGGTCTGATCACAATTATGCTATAAGTAATAATTAATTTATGGTAGGGTAGAAACACAAACAGCATCCAAATATACTCTACAGAAATATGGGAGTTCCTTAACCTGGACAGTTTCTCTGCTTGGTACTGAAAAATAACACACAGAAAAGAAACTGCAAACAGATGGTATTTGTCATGCCTTTAAATATAAAGATGAAGTAAACAAAAGTTATTCATGTGTAAAACCAGTGTGAAACTGGGAGATTTAACATTTACAAAGTATTATCTTTGAAATCAGGGCGGGTTTTTAAATTCTTTCGTTTTAAGTATTTTTGGTTCAAAACAACGGAAAACAAATTTAACAGCATGCCAGATTTTAATTTTTCTTCGGAGCATTAAAATGACTCCTCAGAGATTCCAGGAAATTATTTATTCACAATAAATTAGAGCTGCTGAAACTGCCAGCCAGACTGTCTGCAGCAAAACGTACAAATGTTTTATTGTCTAGCATCATTGAAGTCTGCCAATAAAATTGGGTTTCATTCTACAGTCAGTGAAATATTGTACTCCCTCTCTATAGGGCTGTTTATTCAGTATCCACTCACATGGTGTGTGTTTATGCATGTGTGTGCATGTGCACTGACAAATGTGTGTTATAAAGAGGAAAATCAAAACAGACATAGCTGAAGACAGAATACAAGTACCTTATATTTACCAGTTTTCATTCTGAATCTTGTTCAGAGACCCAGTTGTATATTCTCCTCCAGCACCTATGATTTACAGAGGTATAGTGGGCTAGTAAGCTGTACAAATGAACTGTTGTTGAAGACTTTTACTGTCATTGTATTTTTGCCTCTTCATTCAAATAATGAAAAATTTATTTTTGAAAGATAGCTTGGAGAGGTCACAGATGAACAAAGAGTGACACCCACAGTATGGCCCCAAATACACCTTGAACAGAAGGGCAGGACTCATCTATATGGTACTTGTTTCAATATTTATCTGGAAATATTACTTAAAAATCGAGAGAAAGAGCTTTGCTCAGTCTTTAAAATAAAAAGAAAAGATTGACAAGGCATGGAAATCATAACAGAAGTAACTTTACAGGTATATAAATAAAGGTCCATGGGATGTGCCTGTCATTCGGCAAGGAAGCAGACTGAAAACATCTCAGCAGACAGTAGAGATTTTTAAGAGTTATGGAGGCTCCTTCAAAAATGCCCCTTGAAATGAACTGAAATCTTTTGACTAGCTTCATCAAAGTAAGCTTTGGATCAGGCATCCATGCCATTCCCACTGTGGGCCCACGTAGAACCTGAGCACAGAGGGAAGAGGTCCCATGCAGTGGCTTCTACCATACAACTACTTCTGATGAATGGCTCTCCTTTTGGACATTCATTTTTACCACAATATTCTTTGAACTCTTCATAGCTCTTTATCTTAAACTTTTAGCTAAAGCAGTGTACCAATCTCATGTTTTAGTCCTAGCAGTAAAAATGGGTGAATCTGTAAGGCTGAGTTACAAATTTACCACCTCTGCTAGTGAAGCTGCATTTGCATCTCCCCAGTTTGTGCAGAGGCAAGTAGGTCATCAGCAAGGCACTCACAGCACACAATGAATAGCAAAATCTGTGGGGTTTGGTTTGTTGTTTTTTTTTTTTTTAAATTTATAATTATGAATTTGATAAACTGGATTAAGTAGAGGAGCAAAAAAAGGGGGAAGGGAGCCCATGGAATTTTAAAATGTATTTTAAGGGAGTGTTCTGATCCTATTTCAACACCAAGTCAATCAACACTCCTGTCTCCCACGTACCAGAAGTTGATGTTGCTTTGCTGCAGTGTTATCACAGAATCCTATAAAGCCCAGCTGTGAACTTGATAAAGGAAAAGGAGTCTAAATTCTTCTACAACTCAGACTGCCCACAGAGTTCTCCCTGAAGGGAATTCCATAATGAACAGAATACATCATAATGTAACACTTCCTAGGGCATTTGCTGTATTTCCCCCTACAAGTTTGGAGAAGTTAGAATCTAGGGAAGCTTATTTAATTCCCCATTTCAGTGGACCTTTGAGAAAAGTTCCTGAAGGGGGTTTGTGAAACCTGGGTAGGCTGGGGGTATCACTACCAGAAAAGCAGGTTTTAGCTTCCCCTCCTGGGATAGGAAACTGCTACACAACTATGAAGAAGAGGAGAGGAAGAGAATGAATAACAGGCTACCCAAATTCCTGTAGTCCTCACTCAATTGAAACCTACTTGTCTTAATTCTTTACTGTTCAGCTTTGAAAGACTTTAGCTTTAAGAAAGAAATATTTGTTTGTTTTCAACAAACAAATTGATTGATGTTAGGATTGTATTTAACAAATAGTATGATGCAAATTAGAGATCTCTATAGGTCTGTGCTGGACTGCTCATGATGGGCGATGCCATTACTAATGTGCAGGAATGTCCTTTTATCATTCTTTCAAATATATACTACTTGTTCTGTAAAGTAGCAAGAAATGTAGAATTTGCTTGTCATTTGCTAAACCATTACCATATTCCTGCTAAAAAGTTGTTTGATGGTATAAAAAGAATTCTAGATTTCTTTTTTTTTGGACAGTAATGCAACTTTCTTTGTAGTTTCATTATAATTAAATTTTATAGTAGCTATTTTGAAGAGAGGGGGTCTCCATTACTTAACTAATTATGAGTCAATTTCTGCTGCTGTTGACAAAGAATGTTCAGTCAAAAAGTCCTTGGGCTTTTCTAATAAAGCAAGACAGTTTTACATCTTAAATTGATTCAGAGATTGTTTATGTATTTCATTCCTGCAAAGGGATAAGGGGATTTTAGTCTGATGTTTTTTGCTTGGAACTGATTAAAATTGCTCTGTGGATCAGCTGCATCCTGCTAGTCCTTTCTATGCCTAAAGTCTGTGTCAGGGTAAAACCCCAACATACATCTTCTAACAGGTTTCCTTGGGTTACCAAGAGCTCAAAATTAACAAATGCTTTTTATTTCCTTCTATTCTTTCAATTTTTTCTTTTTTTTTTTCTGAGGGGTTTGTCTTTCCAAGGCTTCCTACCTAATCCTGACCTATGTGATAGAAATCCATTTGTTAAATGCCAGTGCAAATCTGAATGGGAACTAGTAAAAACAGTTACTAGAACTAGTAAAAAAAAATACTCACTCTCAATGAAATACTGTCATTAAAAGCAAACCTACATACAGTAAAAACCCTATGTACAGCAAAAATTATGCCAGTTTGCACAAGTAGGGTGTAGCTTTTTCATCATTGGTATCGTGGTTAGCACTGTAGGAGGCATCTTTTTTATAACTCTGAGAATTCTTTCTCTGTCTCTCTATGAATGGCCCTATTTACTCCTCCAGGAGTGGGGAGAGCAGGGTGTGAGGTGGGGAAGAGAGGGCCCATTTCAGGCTGATCAGCAAACACTCAGCCCTGGCATTCTGAGGTTCTTCTGAGTCAGGTTTCATGTGGCTATTTCGGTTTGCTTTATAGGTAATGGGTATTACAAATTTAGCTCATCTCCAGTGGCTGGCACTCAAAAGTGAGAATAGCTGCTTTTGGGTAGCCCAGTGAAGGAAAATATCCTTTTCTGTTCTTGTGTGTCTCACCAAGAACACCAATAGACAGCACATTCTGCCCAAGTTAGAACTGATAGCATCGATTATATCTGTCTTGCTCTTCCTACCAAACCTTGAACATAGCCTGTTTAAAACTCTTCTCCCTTCTTTTAAGAAAAAAAAAAACCAAAAAAACCCCACACTCTCTTTTCCATTAATCTGTAGGAAGGAAAAGGAACAGGAAACCTGATTGCAGGAATTCTGAGGATTTCATTTTCTAATTGATGAAGCTTACATACAGCATTGTAGCCAGATAAATAATCAATTTCACATGTCTGAAGTAGTGGAAACTTGTGAAAATTATAAAAAATAGAGAGATAAATAGGTTCCTTTGAGCAAAGACCAGCATAATCTTTCTGGTTAGTTTTACCTCTAAGAATGTGCCATTTAGATTTCAGCTGCTAATCAGGAAGGTATATCACAGAATTATTTGGGATTTTTTTTAAACACCCCCTGATGTTTATTTTCCCTGAAAAGAGTAGACTACAGTGAACCTTCTATTTATATTTCATCAGTTTCTGGACCTCTTTTTGTCCTAATAAAAAGCATAACACTGCCAACTCAAACAGCGATGTGGTGAAACAGAGTTCCAGCAAACAAGAAAAAACAACTTCCACACGTACAAATAAAGGCACTGAATGGGACTAATGATAACCCAAATACCAAGGAGGTTCTCCTGCTTTCTTCAAAGTCACAAGCCATCAACAGTTCAAACTCAGTACTAAAAGGGAGACTTGCAGAAAAACTGAAATGGAACTTCAAGGTGTCACAATGATGGAGAGTTCTTGAGGATTTCTTGTGGTAAAGCAAGACCAAGGCTGCCAAAAGAGCTATTAAAATAATTCTAAAGTTCTTTGTGTTATCCAATACCGTAGTTATTAAATCCTGTTCTAAAAAAAAAAGAAGAAGAAAAAATAATTAAAAAGTAGTATTCTAACAACATCTTCTGCCTCACATATCTCTGCAACTGCTTCCAGCCTTTTCAGTTGGCCTTGCCCCAGGAGAGCTGCCCACCAACTCGTCCTTCCTTGTGCCAATAAGCCCCGTTTCTCTGTCATGTGAGTGGAGTAGCTGTGGAAAACAATCTTTTCCCTGCAGGAAATTGCACCAGCCTTTGTGAGGGTGGCATGGCTGACCCACCTTTCTTTGGAAGCACCTCCAAGCACAGCACAAGTCCTGCGAGCACATTCCAGAGCCCCCTTGTTTTCTGTTCATCCCAGAAGCGATTCCTTGGCAGTCTCCCCTCTGTGCTTCACCCTGACTGTCCTTCTCAGGGCCTCCTCTGAGTGTGCTGCTCCTAAGCCTGATGATGTGGAGGCAGCTGCCAGGAATGGGCAAAGAAACCTGGAGTGTAACTTTTAGCTTTTGGATGTCCAAGAAAATAGGCAGTGAACTTGCTATATTTTTCAGTAATTCTAGAAGAGATGGAGGAAAACAAGACCAAATATAATAATTGCACAGGTATTTAACAATGGTAACATAAGCACCACTGATGGCATTGCTGCTATCCTTACAACAGCAAAACCAACTGCTGAGGATTAGCAGCATGGACCCTGCACCATTCTAACCTGAATTGTCAGGCCTGAGGCAGAGCAGTATGTCCATCCCATGTCTACTGAGAAGTATAGAGAAGTATATTCTTTGCATAGCAATGAGTGCCAAGGAACATCTCTGACCTAGTGACTGTGCCTAAAAGAATTAAAAAACCATCTGCATGTATGCAGGGAGTGAAGAGGAAATGAAGGATGGAAGTAGGAAAGAGTAAATTACAAAAGTTTTGCTTCCCTTCAGAAAGTCCTCTCAAAGGCTACAGTACACTTTGGCTCCAGTATTTCAGTGAAATCTACACAAGCAGTTAGGTTGTAAAACCAAGATGACCTTCAAATGAAAAAGTGTTCTCCACAAGTCAAGTATGAAATTACCCCCAGTTCCTTTTGATTACACAAGGTAAAGGCTTCTTATCTCAGTGACATAAACCATTTCCCATTGTCTCTGTAAATATTTCTTGATTGACTTACACACCAACTTGACTTTTTAATGAGGAAAAACGGGAATTATTCTGTTAACGACATTGACTGGAAAACCGAAAAGATAGACCTTCATTTCCCCAAGAGCAGAATTTAGATTCAAGATGGAAATTCAGGTTGACCATAATGTTAAGTTGCTTTTTAGTTGAGCTAATTGGTTTTCACTTTTCTTTACACTAGGATTTCTTTATTGATTCTCACAAAAATCTTAAATAGAATCTGTTCCCTGGCAGTAAATTGGATTTTTTAATGGGAGAAACGCAAGGGAACGCTTTTTCCTTACGGTACAAAGACAGGAAGTGAAGTAAGCACTGAAGCAGGTTTCCCCTCGTAACACTAGGAAAGAGCTATTTCAAAATAAACATTGAATAAAATCAAGGCAACTTTCCCCTGCCTGGATGAGTTAGGTCAGAGGCCTAACTCATGTATGAAACATTGGTCTCTTATTAGGCAGTCATTATTTAGCTTGTCTTGAGCATGTATATTGCCCCCTTGCTGGTACTTTTGCATATCAAATGACCTGGTTAATTCCCCCAGATTTGCTCTCAGAAAGTAGTCAGATTCGAACTCTTAAACAAGGTTCAGTATTCAAGTATCCTTCAAGTTTTCCTAAAGAAAGTTCAATGAGCATAATATTCCCTATAACATGCTGGAGGCAGAGTGCAAAAGTTCTCAGAATTCGAGAGGCAAAATACTTCTCAATATAACAGCTGCCATATGACAGTGAGCTGGGATTTTGTTGTTGTTTTCTTGTTTTTAACTATGTAAAGAAAATAATCCCCTGCAACATGAACTGGTGACACATTCTAGCTTAAGAATTCTGAGTATTTACCACGTCATTCTGTACTTGTCTTCAGAGAACTGAGAGCCTTTTTTTCCTCCAGAATATCATATTTGGATGATTGGAGTACGAAGGATCTGCAAATCCAACCTTTTAATGTTCTGAGTTAAGCGTGTTATCAGTGCACAGGTAGCTCTCCTAGCATCCCATTCGGAATGTTTCCTAATGAATTTGATCATGTTGTTACAACAAACCAGCTGGAGTGACTGTGATACACTTCCTGAAATGAGGTCACTGAAGAACATTTCAAAAGCCTGAATTCATGTATGCCTTATGAGTGTTCTCCATACCCAACACTGTATCCCCACAACAGCTTCCTTTAATTTGCTCTTTCTCAAAGTGAAGTTCTGGCTAAAGAAGCATGGAAACCACTGTTCCAAAGCACGTCACACAGCCTGGAGACCTGTTTCCTGAGCTCTGTGGGCTGCACAGCCCATGCCTGAAAAAAATTGAGAGAGAAGTTGTAGCATGAGGTGAAAGACAAACGGATTAATGCTTCACAGGGGTCTCCCCATCCGTGGGTCTAGGTTGCCTTTTTCTGCCACTAACCAGTTTTGCCAGTGCTTCCAAGATAGACTCTGTCTTCACTTTTGAAACGCTCACAGGCTCCTTGTGGATGGGATCAAATTACTGTCCAGTACACTTTGGCTCCAGTATTTCAGTGAAATCTACACAAGCAGTTAGGTTGTAAAACCAAGATGACCTTCAAATGAAAAAGTGTTCTCCACAAGTCAAGTATGAAATTACCCCCAGTTCCTTTTGATTACACAAGGTAAAGGCTTCTTATCTCAGTGACATAAACCATTTCCCATTGTCTCTGTAAATATTTCTTGATTGACTTACACACCAACTTGACTTTTTAATGAGGAAAAACGGGAATTATTCTGTTAACGACATTGACTGGAAAACCGAAAAGATAGACCTTCATTTCCCCAAGAGCAGAATTTAGATTCAAGATGGAAATTCAGGTTGACCATAATGTTAAGTTGCTTTTTAGTTGAGCTAATTGGTTTTCACTTTTCTTTACACTAGGATTTCTTTATTGATTCTCACAAAAATCTTAAATAGAATCTGTTCCCTGGCAGTAAATTGGATTTTTTAATGGGAGAAACGCAAGGGAACGCTTTTTCCTTACGGTACAAAGACAGGAAGTGAAGTAAGCACTGAAGCAGGTTTCCCCTCGTAACACTAGGAAAGAGCTATTTCAAAATAAACATTGAATAAAATCAAGGCAACTTTCCCCTGCCTGGATGAGTTAGGTCAGAGGCCTAACTCATGTATGAAACATTGGTCTCTTATTAGGCAGTCATTATTTAGCTTGTCTTGAGCATGTATATTGCCCCCTTGCTGGTACTTTTGCATATCAAATGACCTGGTTAATTCCCCCAGATTTGCTCTCAGAAAGTAGTCAGATTCGAACTCTTAAACAAGGTTCAGTATTCAAGTATCCTTCAAGTTTTCCTAAAGAAAGTTCAATGAGCATAATATTCCCTATAACATGCTGGAGGCAGAGTGCAAAAGTTCTCAGAATTCGAGAGGCAAAATACTTCTCAATATAACAGCTGCCATATGACAGTGAGCTGGGATTTTGTTGTTGTTTTCTTGTTTTTAACTATGTAAAGAAAATAATCCCCTGCAACATGAACTGGTGACACATTCTAGCTTAAGAATTCTGAGTATTTACCACGTCATTCTGTACTTGTCTTCAGAGAACTGAGAGCCTTTTTTTCCTCCAGAATATCATATTTGGATGATTGGAGTACGAAGGATCTGCAAATCCAACCTTTTAATGTTCTGAGTTAAGCGTGTTATCAGTGCACAGGTAGCTCTCCTAGCATCCCATTCGGAATGTTTCCTAATGAATTTGATCATGTTGTTACAACAAACCAGCTGGAGTGACTGTGATACACTTCCTGAAATGAGGTCACTGAAGAACATTTCAAAAGCCTGAATTCATGTATGCCTTATGAGTGTTCTCCATACCCAACACTGTATTCCCACAACAGCTTCCTTTAATTTGCTCTTTCTCAAAGTGAAGTTCTGGCTAAAGAAGCATGGAAACCACTGTTCCAAAGCACGTCACACAGCCTGGAGACCTGTTTCCTGAGCTCTGTGGGCTGCACAGCCCATGCCTGAAAAAAATTGAGAGAGAAGTTGTAGCATGAGGTGAAAGACAAACGGATTAATGCTTCACAGGGGTCTCCCCATCCGTGGGTCTAGGTTGCCTTTTTCTGCCACTAACCAGTTTTGCCAGTGCTTCCAAGATAGACTCTGTCTTCACTTTTGAAACGCTCACAGGCTCCTTGTGGATGGGATCAAATTACTGTCCTGTTCCCTTCACCTGTGAAATTTCAGAGATGACTTGAAAAGGGCCATTGTTTCCC
>NW_008237239.1:6557706-6561161 GCF_000691975.1 Corvus brachyrhynchos | reverse complement strand
AATTTGGAGTCTGCTTGAGAAGGCCTTGCAGTTAGTAGGTGAAAGCTATGGCACATTCATTAAACCTCTGAACATTTATAGTGGCTGGGCCTAACCCTTTCTGGGTTCTTTTGCTTCCCCTGCCGAGTGGGTGGGAAGGAGAAGGAAGGCTTCACCACTGCACCATTGGGTTTGAACTGTGATCAGCCTCCACACACAGGATTCTCTGTTCTTGCCTCTGTCCTAAGCAATTATAGCACTTGTGTGCTTTCATGTGAATAAGCCTGTATGTTTAGTGAGCATTTTGAAAAACATTTCTAGTAGATTATTCTTGTATTTGAATACAAGGAACAAATACAGTGAATGTGTTCAGACAGATGATGCCTGCTTCAGCAAATTCAAAGTCACTTCTAGGGTAAAAACTGGGAATAGAAGCTGTGAAAATACTCTGGTGTTTTTAAAACCATTTGAAACACGAGCACATAGGAAACAATATACTGGGACTAGCCCAAAATTTTGCTATCTAAGAGTCCTACTTGTTAAATTTCTGGAAGATTTTATGCAGAATGAGTTGAGAATGTTGCCAGGATGGACTGGTGATGCTAATAATCCTTATTAGGAGTTACTGTCACAAAACCTTTAACGCATTGCCCAGTTGATGCAGAACATACAAATGTGAAAAAGAAAGTGATAATGAATAATATTATTAAATTTGTAACCAGATGGGTAAGGGGAAGATAGGAAAAGTCTTCAAAGGATATTTCAACCTGTTTTTCAAAGGAAGGAAGAATCTGACCTGAATATGAACTGATGATAATAAGTACTGTGCTTAGTGAGCTGAAGCACTGGAAAATTTATTTTTTGTACAAATACATTTTTTCTGTTTTGGTTTCAGACCTCATTTAATCTCCAAATGGTAACACTATTGACATTAAATACTCAGATTATAATAAACTGACTGTGACTGTTTTCTGAAAGTATGGTCTAGAATGTAATAATAGAGCTAATAAATAATGTATCCTAGAAAGCTCACAAATATAATTTATGACAACTTGGATTTTAATTTTTTTTTCTCAAGACGTTTCCTGTGATCTAACTAAAAAAAAAAGAAGTTGTAGCACTATGTGTCCTTAGACCCTGGTATAGATGGCACACAAAAGGAAGCTTGTGCTTTTGGGACCTGGCTCTGAATCAATTACAGACGACAGAGAAATACTCTTTTGTGGCTGCTAAAGATCAGGAATGAAATCTGGCAGGCTTAGCCAATTCCCTAATGCAGCATCCACATTACCAACATCAAATTGGCAGCTTTTGCCTGTCCCAATGGGGACGGGGTAATGAATAGATTTCGTTAAGGTGTCCTGACTCATCTACAAAGTGCCTGGTATGCACACCAAGGCTCTCCTGTATAACTTCCAAAAAAGTGTCATTCAAAGAAAAATGAAGTTAAGAAGTTTTGCTGGCTAGCACCGGTATAGCACACGACTGAGCTTCAGTTTGCTCCCACTGCCCTAGAAAAAGCTACTGTTCATTTTCTTTTTAACTGCTACATGCTTAGGCACTGGAAGGAAAGTACATTTCTCATAATCTATGATTTTTCACTACGCTTTCAAGGAAGATAATTTCGTTATGATCTTCATAGTTTTACTTTTTCCTGTCACTTCAAAATAATTTACACCATGTCAAAAGACTGCTTGGCCTAATGGTAATTTTAGGTGACTTTCCTTGGAATGAGACACTGTCATTCTTGAGTCCCCAGGAAGTGTGTTTATGAATTTCCAGAGAGTGATAAAAACATACTTTTCCCATGAGGCTCTTCCCCCTGACTGTGCAGTGAAGATTGACAATGGATTCAGAAGTAACAACATCAGAAAGCCCAATGAAATCCAGATTCTAGAGGTGGGATTCTTTCCACAAGTATCTCTAAATATCTAGTCTTATTTTTCTTTTGTTTTAATAGAGACCGGTCTTAAAATTTCCTTATATTTATCTCTAATGCAAACACAAAGAAATGGGAAAATTTTTAACTCCAATTGTATTTAATTTTTTATATTCTCACTCATGTCCCTAGAATCCATGCCAGTGCTCATTGAAAAAAAAATCTAATAAAACAAGGGTAAGAATTTTGTCTCCTTGTATACATGCTTCTGCTTAGCCTTCATTCAGAAAAATGAAAGAGAATAAAATAACCTAGGTTAAGTTAAAGTTTCCTTGTTTATTTTGGTTGCTTCTGCAAAGATTAGTAACATTCACTGACTCAGAAGGCACAGGCGATCCAGTGCAATAGAAAGATAATAAAAAACCAAAGTCATTTGAGTAATTGGAGCGATCTTTTTGACTGTTTCCTTCAATATGAAATGGAAATCTGAGTTTTTGAAGGGCTTGTGTCAGTAATTCTCATCTTCAAACTACTGTAAATGAGGTTCTATTTTGCTGCACAAAATTGTATTGGACTGGTGTCTAATGTGTTAGGAACTGAGCCCATGTGCATAATTATAAATATGTGTGTAGGAACATACAGTCTCTATAGGATTTGTTTGTTCTTTCAATACTTTCAGATTAGTAATTGATTTGCTGTCATGGAAAAGTCCCCCAAGGAATTACATTAGAGAATAATTTTAAATATTTGCAGAACCTCCCAAGCAGAACACGTTATAAATGTTAAATGCAGAGAGATATCACCCATTTTTCACCCTGGCTGTGATAAGCAACGTGGAAAAAAAGAGAAAAAAGTCTCAATAACAAAATCCACATTGAAAAGTTAGGCACTTTGAACTTTCCCATCACCTTACCAGTGTTTCCCCACAGGCTGTCTAAAAGACAACTCAGCAATGTCTGAATGGGGCTGCACACAATGGCTCCTTCACAAGTAGGTCTTTAATTGATTACGGCTGTGTTTATAGAAGCAGAAGAGAATTTACTCAAAATGACAGATTGCCTTTAGTGTTAAAATAGTTTAGTAATGTTAATGGTAAAGGAGGTCCCCGCCACCTCCTCTTCAGCTGCATGAAGCCCTAAAGATGAGCTCTTTGTTACTGCAGCCTCCAATCGCCTTTCGATTTCCCTCCTCCCCTCCCCGCTCCTTTCGTGCTTCCAGAGCGGGATGTTCCTGGCTCCAGGGGCCGCACGAACTGGGCACATTCACACCGAGAGCAGCAGCTGGCTGCCTGCTGCGGAGGTAAGATCCTGTAAAAGTGCAGATTCCATCACAAATATGATAAAGTAGAAGAATACACAGCACAAACCTCCGGGAACGCGTCCCAGCACCCTGCCCGTGCCCCTGCGCTCGGGTACTCCGGGGCAGTGCTTGAGAGTACGGCCGAAAGGCCAGCCCAAACCGGGCGCTGGAGTAAGCAGCTTTTCCCTATTTATGTTCGAACACCCGGGGTGACGAGGTCCCCGTGCGGCGGGTGGATGTGCGGGAAGCGTTGGATGTGCTGGAAGTGCTGGAAGTGCCCCGGCCCCCGCCCCCTCCC
>NW_008237239.1:6549754-6557153 GCF_000691975.1 Corvus brachyrhynchos | reverse complement strand
GCCGAGCCCCCGCCGGGAATGCCGGGCGAGCCCCTGCCGGGATGCGGGCCGAGCTCCCGCCGGGAATGCCGGCCGAGCCGGGGTGACGCGAGGCTCAGCGTCACGGCACGGGGCGGCTTTCAGAACTACGAAGTACTTTACAGCCTTATGGCACCTGCCAAGCCCGGAGGCAAATGTCATCTTTGCTTTTCTAATATGAAAACAAATTTTAAAAATATTCTTCTCCCCCCCCCGATATTTTAAAATCCCTATAAATAAGGTGTTAGCTGCTGGAGTCTCAGAGTAATTTGATTGACAATGATGAGCTAAGGAGTTCACACACCTGGTTTCTTCCTTCTCCATAAAGGAAAGATAATGATTTAAAAGTCTTCTCTTTGGTTCTAATGCAGCTGAATTAGTTGATGCTTGAAGCAAGCACAAACAAAAAACCCAAACATTAGAGATGATGCTTTGTAATTACTCTGTATTTGAAAGGCAATGTTAATGTCATCAGATCCTGTATTTGATTTTATACCAAAGACACTTAAAATGGATTTTTTCTTTCACTTATATGACTTCTAGTATCAGGAAAGAGCTATCATAAGTAAATGATGGGATTCCAAACAGACATTAATAAATCAGGTGAAAATGATCAATACCAAAATACCCTAAAGAACACTCAAGGGGTATAAATATCCCTGCCAAATATCTTCTAAGCTCTGATTGTGCTGAATGCCTCTTGATTGGAAAACACGCTGCTGTGATGCTTTTTAGTGAATTTGTCTATCCCAGATTTGAGGCTTGACTTGCCACTGAATGACTGAATGCTGCCTGCTCCTATCATCATGCTGAAACATGCTGCTAGAACAATTTAACAGTCTCTTAGGGAATAGTAAGATCTCCATGGTAAGAATAGGAAGAAAGAACCCATTGCCATGGGTCATTTGGGCAGATATTAACAATGACTTTTGCCAGAACAACCTGCCCGAAGGAGATCAAGCCTCCCATGAACTCCCAATCTCAGTGCATGAGGATGCAATTGAGAACAGTGAAGTAAATGTCGTTAGTGACATGATAAATAATTTATAAACAATACCCTTGGTTTTCATACCCTAGACTCCTTAAGTTCCCTTTATATCCAGAGGAGAAGGTCACCCAAAGAGGTCAGATGAGGAAGTATGGCTTACTAAGCTGACAGTAAGGCTGTAAAACTGGCACACGAATGTGGGCTTAAGCTCACTTCTCAATGATACCATTATTGCACTGCAAGAGCAGCACATGGCTATAGCACCTGCCCACCTCTGTAACTGCAATGTCAAGAAAGCCAAGAGGAACAGTCCTTGTACACCCTTGAATTCACATGACTCTTCCAAGTCTGCTTCAAAATGGAACCTTGTTTTTGTCTTTCATCCTCCATTAGGACTATTTTTTCTGAATACTCAAACAGAATGAAACTGCTTACATGAACCTGAAATACTGAAAATATGTCCTTTTAAAAAAAAAAAAAGAAACAAAACCGAAACTGAAACATTTCCAGTTTGCAGTTTTGGAAAGTACAGATCACGTGATGCTGGTAAAAACACACACATATTCAATAGATATGGGAAGGCCAAAAGCAAACATTAACGATCAAGCAGTAGTCCTACTGCAGTCCCACACAGAATACATATTTATGCAAGACATTTGTGACAGAAACAATATATCTCGTGCAAACTCACAGAGCTATAAATACATGCTCCTTCTTTAAGCCTCAGGAAATGCCAAAGTTGTCAGTTCCCAGTGCAAACACATTCAGAAATTCAACAATCGCTATATATGCCATTATTTGCTCTTGCAGAGGTACATCCCATTCAGGAGTCAGCTCAAGAAAAGTAGGATTAACCCTCCAGTCATCAATACAGTCCATCGTGGTAGACTGGAAAAATCAGTAAATGAAATCTCTAGGTGAGTTTGAGTGCAATCCTGAGTGCATGAGGTAGTGGGGCTCCCTTAACCTCACCTGGACTAATGATGGATTACTACAGCTGTTTCTATCTCTGAAGAAATAAAGTTCCCTTTGCTATGTATCTCCTTACAATCCCTGTAGTTAACAGCCTAGAAGGGGAATCTGGCCTTTGATTTTTAAATACTGGAAAGGCTAATAAATCCTTGAGCCCAACATATGATTAACCTATGAGACTGCCTGGCACGGGCTACTATTCTGACAGATGCAAAAGCAGATTAAAAATCACACTCCACAGGAATAACACTCGCGGTAGCTAGGACAAAACTTATAATAAGACCTGTCAATCATGTGGCTTTGAGGAATATATTTCTTCCCTTGCACAGAAACAGGAGTGTTTATTACAGCATTATGCAATCTATTGCTAGCTACTTTGCCTTCAAAACCTGTCATTAGCAGGGTACAAAGTGGTGAACAAGATGGAACAACTAGTCTCCTCTTATTAGACATCTCTTGCAACTCTTTGGCCATTGGAAAAGTATGTAAGGAGGGTCAAGGAAGCATTGAGGAATTGCCTGGGGCCTGTTTTAAAATGCAATGGAACTCTTATGAGTGCTTCAAATTATTACTTATTTTTGTTTAATAAATATATTAATGGAAATGAGGCATCAATGGATCTTGGTAATCATGGAAAATGCAAACAATTTTATTAATCTGCTTCTCAAACAAGAGATAAAATTATTTTCTTTGATTTCATAACATTATTACTAAAGCTGCAGTCCCAAAGGCAGAATGATGTCCTGAGCAGAGAGAAGGCTGTAGGTTTGCCCTTTGGACATGTTCCAAACCATGGAAACAGGTCCAACTGTGCACTTCTTCAGCCACCTAAACAGACAAATCAGGCATCTCCTCAGGCAGAGGAAATGCCCCAAAGATGGGGAGAAAACAAAGAGAAATAAGTGTTTTTAAGAAGCTCAAAGATCATTCTGAAGTGAAAATACAGAGAATACAGTAATACAATGGTTGTACAGATTAGACTATTAGTGGTAAATAAGCAGTGAAAACTTACAGAACTCATCTACTACAAAATCACACATTTACTTCTATGAATATGTCTTAGTTGTCTGATGAAGATGTCAACTCAGAGAATATCTAAAACATCGAGGCTATATTGTATTCACACTTCCAAAGTGATACGTGTTGTGGAGTGTGAGCTGCTTCATAATAAATGGATCATTTTGTGAAGAGAATTTTAAAAAATGCCATTGTTTTAATGAGGCACTGATGTCCTCCCTGCCCAGATTAATTCCTGTCAGGAATGGAGCAGTGCTATGGCCCTTGCTGTTGTTCAACCCAAATTGAGCATGAAGAGAACTACAGAAACAAGAATTTCCTTGCTCCCACTTCTGATCCAGGCAGTAACATGGGTATGCATTAAATGAGTATAATGTGTGGCAATCCTTTAGAGCTGCTGTACCCGCACTGTGACTGGAGCTCTGCCCATCCCTGAAGTGTGCTGCCAGCTGGGCAAAGCAGGAAAGCTGGGGCATAGCTTTGCTCTGGCACTGCTGAAATTCCATGTAAGTAGTTTGGGGTCAGAAAATAAGATTATGTTAACAACTACAAATATGATACAGGCTAAAGGATATCCCTTACTAATCTCTGCATCAAGTTCCTTAGCTGGGCACCGAGTCTGATCCAGCTCTTGGTGACAGCTGCAGGACTTTTTCAGCTGACATAAATGGATTATCTTCGATGTTGGGCACTTAGGAGAACGAGCGGGGCTTTCACTGTGTTGTTGGGAGGGACATTTTCTCATGTGGTGATTTGCATGGATTTTAGTGGCTTTTGCAAGGTACTATGAGGGGGTAAGAGTTTCAGTGAATCAGCACCACTTGCTGAAAGTATCTGGACATCTCAGTGTCTCAATCCTCATGTGCTCTGCCTGGCCAGTGGTCTAATATAATCCACAGTCAAAAAACAATCAGAAAGAGGGGATGGTATGTGACAAACGTAATGTCTTTCTCTACTGCAATAGTTTATAGTTAGGGACTGCTGCTATTGCAACTTTTTATTGACTGAATGTACATATTCAGTAAAATATCAACACACAGGGCTTATTTTCATTCTTTTTGTTACACAAACAACATAAAGATTATCTTGTGTCAGGGAGGCTCTAGTTGCCTGCTCTTTATAAGCTCAGCTTTGTCAGGAGCCTCTTGCTTCTCTCTGGTACCTGCTGGAATTGATAAATCAGGTTGAAAAAGTGGGGGAGCCTAACTCAAAATATGTTATGTACTTTGCCAAGCCTTTCTCTCAAGATCTGCTTTGATAAGAATTGCATATTCCTTATACACACTTGACTGATGCACTTTATGTATTGCAATGTGTGTACACATCCTAAATTAATCTATTTAGAAATTCTGGGGAAGCTCATTGCTCCCTGTATTTATATGTAGCGTATTTCTGTCTGTGGCCAATGTGCCCAACATCAGTCATATTCACTCCAGCTTGTTTTAATCACCTTACTCAGATGCCAATTCAGATATTAGTTTCCCTTTTTTTTTCCTACAAAATTACAGATTGATCTGTCCTGTAAAAGTGGCTTTTTATTTTTGTTGCCTACCAAGAATCTTCAGCTCCCAGTGTAAGATACATAAGTGTAGGTGATAATGATCTGAAAGTCTGCCTCTAACAACGCAAGCTATTCCTTAGCGAGAACCTTTCTTCACATAATTCCCTGGTGTTTTCACAGTCTGAGATACTTATTTTAAACATCAGAGCAGTCTAAATATATCAGCGGACACAGATGTTTTCCATTCTGCACATCCTCTGCAGGCTTTATTAAATTGTCTATAACTAACCAGTAGGAACGAGCCTCCTTGCTGTGTCACGCTTTTGGCTGGCTTGTTCTCCTTGGCAGGTCTTGGTGGTCCAGCTCAGTTAGACACACTTTGGGCAAACCCTGGCACACAGGGCATCCTGCTGTGCTCCTCCATGCTTACTTGCCCCTTGATATAAACCATGGATGAAATTCCAGGGCTTAGAATTCAAATCCCAATACTCTCAATGACTATTTTTTCCCCCATATAATAATTATGATGCCTTTATGATCATCATAATCTTGTTTTCTATTTAAAATAAAAGCTTGGTGTTGGCCCATAATTGGCTTGTGATCTCTTCACATACTCATCAACTTACCTTCTGCATTTTGCTTTTATTTGCCCCTTCTTGCACATTTTGCTTTGCCAATAGATGCCACAGTTAACATGCCAAATTGCTAGTTGGAAATTGTATTCACAGTTTCCAAATTATATGTTAGGTTTTCATAACACCTTAAATAGACAAACATTTGAAGAAAATCTCAACAATACAATCTTACATTTTCCTGCCTCCTGAGGTAATTTTGCCGAGTAAACTATAAAAAGACATGGGTTTGGGATGCAAATTAGGTCTTTGTTATTTACATAACCAAAGTCCTTGGTCCTCTTTTCCGTGTAATGCTTGAAGTTATGCAGATATAAAAAAATAAAGACAATGCATTTCAGTGGAAATATACCTAATCCTAAGCATATTTCCTTGGTGGAAGAAAGGGATAGAGAATTTACCAACAAGAAGAATATTTTATCAATGTAAATCTATCTACACACTTGAATATCATCAGATATTCAAACCATGCCAATTATAGGAAAATTAGGACTGTAATAAATTTCCTAGAACATGTAAATTAAGACTATAATAAATTTCCTAGAACATGTTAAGATGAAAAATAAAAAAGTTTGGTTCATCATAATGAATGCAGTCATTTATGTCCTGATTTGATATAACCAAAAATTACAGATAAGGAGGTCATTCAAGATCAGAAAACACAAATATTATTTTCTTATTCTGAGGACCAGAAAAACTAATTCTGACAGTTTGTCAGTCCAAATACTCTAGGTAAAGAAATATAATTTCTCTTTTGTCATTTTGACAGGAAAATTATTTTCTGTTGTTCTCAAAGACCTTCTCTACTGAAATATTATAAAATGTGAAGATTATTACACTTTTCCCTAACAGGACTGATTGTTCTCCTGCTGTCATACATATGTGATATGACCCTTAATAAGAGGGAGTTCGAATATATAAATTACAACATACATTTCTGTTTGCTCCTCTATAATGGAGTGAAAGACTTCATAATGGGAAGTAACAGTTATTTCTTTGACAAAACAAAATGGACAGAGAGAAGCATTTTTATGTCACCCACTCAGATGACTGCAGAAATGCTGATGTTTTAAATGCATCTTTATAATGTCAGATGGCTTTTCTCTCTCAAAACTTTACCACTCAGTTTTTAACTGCAGAGCTCTGAGCTTTGTGAATCTGGACGAACATGAGTCATCTGTATGCATGACTCATGTGTATGTCCTCAGTAAAGATTGTATCACAGATACTGATGGGTAACAAACTTTAAGGAATAACTGAGGTCAAACAAGTAATGCAGGATTCTACACTGAGCAGAATGGAGACCTGCTGTTAGCTGAGAAAATCGCTGGGAAATCTCACAACTGGACCACCCTGCTGTGGCATTCTCTTCCCACTTCCTGTGCATTCCTCCCCTTTGGACTTTTAATACTTCGTGCCATGTACCAGCAGTGTCAGCAATTGGTGTAAGCAGGGTCTGAGACCCCAGTGGTACAAAGAGTATTTTTTAAGGCAAGGACAAGCCAATGATGCTGTTATGGGACATTGTCCTGCTTGCCTATGTTTGGCACAGGCTGGGTGACACTGGGAGTGTCATTAATCAGAAATGCTTTGGTGTTCCAGCAGTTACTCTTTGCTAGTTTTCCCAATGGCAAAAAAGTTTTTGCAATAGCATATAGTAAAATTAGAATATATTCTGTTTCTTTTATGCAAACAAGTCATTTTCAATGGTAGAGTGCATTTAACAAAATGGGTGTAACAAAAAGGGTCAACAAAATTCATTTAAACTATTAAAACACTGTTGAACAGAGCAGGTTTCTTAGCAGTTAAACCAAGTTTCTCAGAAAATAATTCACTTCATCTACCATCAGCTGCTGGTTCAAAAGGTGTAAAGCCATCAGGATAAACATTAAAGCAGTAACTTTACCACTTTACAGATTAAACACTCAATTCTGAACAAAAGCAAGTTCATGCACACTGTCCTGGGTTGCAGTGTATTCTATTACCATCCTCATGAGCTGATGAACCCACGTGGGGCAGTGTTTCCCTGCCTCCTCCCTCTGGACTATCTTCTGTTAATGGCCCATCAATGCCTGGCCTCATTACCCCATTGTGAGATGCTCCACCCAGAAGGAGGAACCAAGCATCCCATCGTGGATATAATCTGAGATTCTGAACACCACAGACACCCTTTCCACTGGATTCCCAGAGGACAGGAGCTACACAGCCACCACTGGACCTTCTGAGGAAGAGCAGACCCTTTCTACAGGATCACTGCTTCAACAGAACCAC
>NW_008237239.1:6546784-6549732 GCF_000691975.1 Corvus brachyrhynchos | reverse complement strand
TCCCCTGGAGTCCCAAAGAGCGGGGCGTCACACAGCCACCACTGGACCTTCTGAGGAAGAGCAGACCCTTTCTACAGGATCACTGCTTCAACAGAACCACTTCCACCACTTCAGGAGGACTGCAGCCACCATCTTATCAGACTGCTACCGCCACCCTGACTAACAGGGTGTCAGGTTGTATCCTGACTCTGTCAGTTTAACCCAGTGTTTTCTGCCTTTATTTTTTTTTTAATTTCCCTATTGTTATTCTGACTTGGTGCCCCCCACTGGTTTGTTTTCAAACTATTATACATACACATATATACATACATATATACATTATATACATATATATATACACACATTCCCACTGGGCTTACAATATTATTACGTAACTAATTTTAAAGAGATAAGAAACCACACTGCACATTGGTAGGCTTATTAAAGATAAGGTAAAATTAAAAAAAAAAATGTTCATAATAAACTTTTTTTTGTCGGACTTCCCCAAAGTTTTATTCAGTGTATTCATACTATCTTGATCTGTGGATTATACTGGACATTCTAGTGAATATTCAATATTGGGAGCCTCAAGTTGAAGCTTCCTTTACATGATACTGCTCACTTGTCTCAAAGCAATTCCCACAGACTGTAACTGTCTGTGACAGGTTCTACAAAAACAGTGTAAAAGGAAGTATTGTTTCAGCATATTGCAATTACATGCAAGTTTTCAAAAATTCACTAAAATTATTGGAAGGAACTTTTTAAACTTCAACAGACAGTGGTTGAAGCTGAGCAGCTTCGGTCTCCCAGCCCATAAATGGGGCTCTGTCCCTGTGCTGTTCCAATGGTGGGACCATGACCTCATTTCACACCTGGTAACACAATTTGGCAAGGTGAGCAAGCTGGAGAAGGTCTGACAAGAGAGTAAAGATGCAAGGACTAGGTATGAATAGACCTTACAGGTCAGAGGTATTTTCCTGTTTATATGTAAATAAGATAAATAGTGATAGCACCAGATGTCACTGCCTGTCCATGGCATTGGCTCACACTCAGTGTGGCTGTCACAAACTCACTGAACCTGTTAGAAGTGTACTTGTCTTGCACCTCTAAGGCACTGATTTCCTACTATCTTGTACCTTGTGCAGATACTTGTCTCAGTGCCAACTGCCTTAAACTGTACTGCATTTGATGGATGAGCTTTATTTGCAGCAGCTCTTTCCAGATTGCTGAGACGTTTTTGATCTTTGTTGCTATGTACCTGGTCAGCAGAACAGAGTCATCAGCAAGATGCAACTTTCTTAGCAGACTTTTTAGCTGATGCTACATTTTAGAAAATGGTATCTTTTATGTATGGTTTCACTCAGATAACTGCTTCCTGATGCCTTCCTCTGTTCTTAGATATGACATTACTCTAGGCAAGCCCACAAACCCAATATCCTGTCAATTCTGGATGCCTGCAGCATAAAGGAAGGGAAAGCCAGCTTTTTTCCTGCATGGACTAGAAAATGTTGTTTAACTGGATTTTTGATTCAAAAGCAGTAAAGTTCAGTGGCAATTCAGTCCTATATTAAAGCAAGATGAAGACTTACGGCAAACTTCTGGAGTCTTGTCAGCTGTGGCATGATTTTGCTGAACAACAGGAGCAGAGGCTGTTTTCTGAGTGTTTTTAAAATAAATTATACAAGTACAGACTGTACTAGACACCGCACAGAAGAGCGGCTTAGCACAATCTAATGATCATGGAAAGCACCGCTGTCCAAGATAATTAAGAAAATCCTGGGAGATCTGCAGCTTGGTCAGCCTAGTAAATGGGCAGGACATTGCAGCACTGGGGCTGAAGCTTGATCATGTTCTCACTCTTGTACTCACACTTTCCAGCTAAATAATAACCAGGAGGCAGAAGAGATTATCAGTAAGGTAGAAACCAAATTCTGTCTGTTCCCCTGGTTTCTAGCACCAACACAAGGTATAAAGCTTTCTCCTACCTTACTCTGATTTACTGTAATACCAGCTGTAAAATAATAGGGAACAACACCATTTTTGCTTCACTATTATTAGGCTTCTGTGAATTACTTTTATTTCTGTCATCATTGAATGAATTTGCAGTATGTATGTTATAAGTAATAAAAGAAGTACTTTTATATATCAAACTATTTGAGAGATATTAATTTTGGATTTATTTTTATTTAATCATACATAAGTAGAATTACTACAAAAAATCCTGTGACTCATTTCCATATCTTTAATAGCCCAAGCAAACATAATAAAATTATGTCTTCAATGGTAACATCCATAATTAGCAAGACCATTCCTGGTGTTCCTTAGAACCATGGTGTTAAGTGCCAATGATAGATTCATTTTGCAGTATAATTCACCAGAGAATTACTCCAGTTCAGCGATATTCACTGGGAATTTCTCATCTTCAAGGTGAGGGATTTAAATGCAGAAAAACTATGTTTTAAACCATGGTAACAAACAATATAAACGATAAACTCCTCAAGGAAAAAAAGTACATTTTCTTAACTTGAAACCTGGAGTTGGGATTTGAAAGTTATAACTTATTCTGGGCCTTACACTATCTGCAGTGTGGAGCACTTTTTCTGGTTTTCCAACTAGAGCACTTCTATAATGCTAGAATAATACAAGTCAAATAAATGGATTTAGAATGGAATGAATTTTTCTATAGAGAGTTGTGGTATAAAAATATAATTATCAGAGACTTTTTTTCCACTGGCTACTTTTCTGAAACTCAGCATTTATGGAGACTGTCTTTACTGAGGGCATTTGGGTTTTTTTTTTTGCTTATTTTGTGTATGCATTGCTCTGATACACATATTTATATACACATATATATAAAACTAAGACTACTATAACTTGTAAAAATACAGCTAGAGAACCAGTAAGCACATTAGAATAAATATGTTAAAATCTGTAGGGTTGCTTTCTGAACTACTAATCTCTTGAAGCGT
>NW_008237239.1:6535351-6546763 GCF_000691975.1 Corvus brachyrhynchos | reverse complement strand
TTGCAACAGAAAAGGTGTTTTTATTTTTATCGATGATAAGGGGGTAGTACTATAAAAAGTCAGACAGATATGCAAAAAATGTTGAGCTATTATTTATTGTATTCAAATACAAGGTCACCAAATTAATAAGTGGGTCTTATCCACAGTTATGGACAGAATCCAAGCAACTTGCTCAGTGTTTTATCATTTACTGCTTGCTATTTATTAAAGAACACTTGCATAGAAGTGGAAAGTTACCTCAGCTTTTTACAGTTGAACTGTGGGATACGTTCCCTGTCTGGGAGATATTACAGCTTAACAGATGTCTCCCAGATGGTTCTCTGATCCAGTCATACACAGAAGTCAGGTCAGCAGCTTCGGAAATAAAATTCAACTCACAGGAAATACTTATAGTTGATTCAGCATGCAGCAATATGACCTTTATTAGTGTTGAAGGAAAAAGAAGAGAAAAAGTTTACATACTTAGAATAGAAAGCTTTTGGTAAAAATATCAGAGAAATTCTTAGTTTGGCATTCCTAGGGCTTACCCAAAGTTTAAAAAAAAAATAAAAAAGGTTTAATAGACTTAGAATAATGAACTTTCTGGTAAAAATATTAATGAAACTTTTGGTTTGCTATTCCTGAGGCCTACTCAATGTAAAACAAATTGGACACAAAATACATAATCTTTCACATACCCTAAGTGCCTGTCCATGGTTACCCAGCTATATCTCTAAAAGCCATTCAAGCCATTTGGAGTTCTGACACACAATGCCCTGTTATTTCTAACATTTAATGGCCAAAGAATCACTTCATGAGTGGAAGCAAAGGCTTGCAACATGAGTAGAACATATGATTTATCTGCTCAACTTTGGTGGAAAACAGAAACAACTACCAAGAGACAAATGACATTAGCATGGAATAATTTTTATCTCAGAACAGCCCTGTCTGCATTTTAACATGTAGACACCTGCTTTAGGCACTCTGCAAACCCTGCATTCAACATGACAATAAATATTAATGTTCATAGATACCTATTTGAGGCATTATTGGCAAAGACTGACTTCATGATCCCTAAAGCCAATGCAGGAAAAAAAGCTATTAAAAAGTGGTCTCTGTTATACATCTCTTCTGGGGCAGGGAAACAGCAGCATCTCAGGCACATGTTAAAGGAAGTGAAAGAATCCTGCTCGTGGTGGGGTTAGCTTGCAGCCAGACCAGCAAGCAGAAACCCCATGTGGTGGGACAGTAGGAGCACTCGGCTGGCACAGGGAACACAGCAGAGCATGTATGCTTGTAATGTTCACAAAGAGGCCACAAAAGAAAACAGATGACTAAAACTTGCACTTGTATGCGGTTTCAGTTACTAGTGCCATCTTTATGTCAGTGTCATTTAATATATGCTCCATTTTTTTAGGATGCTTTGAAGCATTCTTGCTGCACACCAAATTCATTTTAAATTGGCTGGTGTGGTACTTATTAGTACCAAATGTAAAAATTAGTTCTAATATGGATTTTCATATCCTGAATGTGGATGGTACATTCTAAAGGCATTACAGGATGCCAAGGTCACTGTGCTCATGTCTTCTTGGTGTCAGAGCCCTCAAGGCACCAATAGGCTTTAAGGGCCCTGACCAGCCTCAGCTGAAGCCTCCATTCACACCCCTTGTCCATGGGCCCAGGAGCTGTTTTTAAGCTGGGCCTTTGGCCTTCAGTGGCCTGGGAGGAGTACTGGTCTAGTTTAGTGCTGGGCATACCTGCACTTGGCTACTGTGCTCCTTGATTCGGGCCTTGACTTCAGACTTCACCTGGGACTATTGCAGTGCTATGGACCTGCTTGGCAACTCCTGGAACTGATCCTGGTGTGTGTGGGCTGAATCTGTCCCTCCATCTCAGAGCTGTATCATCAGTGAACTTGTCCTGTGATGTGGGCTCTTAGCTGGATGTGGTGGCTGTCTCTGGAGGTTTCCTGCTCACCTTGCTCAGGTGCTGTGGGGCTGTGCCCTGGCTGCTCTGTTTTGCTCAGCTCCCACCGTGCCTTTCCTGATGGCCAAAGATGCTGCCACTGAGGCTTACTCTGCTTGTTCTTAATCTTCAGTTTATCTTCTCATTATGCAGTGGTAATTAATATTTATTAGATTTTATTTGTATTTTTCTCTTCTAGATTTTCTATTCCTTTATCTCTTCAGGCTTCCAGTTGATTTTGCCCTTCCTTTCAAACCCTTCTTCTCAGGTTCTCACTAGATCTCCTAGTTGTGGATCTCACTCCTCTCTCAAATTCCCCCGTCTCCTTCCTCTAGGAAATCCATGACAGTTGTCTTCAGTAGAACTACTTCTTGCCCATCCTTGATGAATGAAGATTTATGACTTGATCTGTCCCTAAATCAAGCACTTCTTCAGGCAGCTTCCTCACAAAATACATCAGAAGAATTTTACAGAAAGTGAAAAGGAGAGAAAAATCTCAGGAGTTATAAGAGAAGTAATAATTTATTATATACTCTTAGTGAAATCCAAGAAAGGTCACTGCACTTAGAGGATTGAGGAAGAGTGAGGGGTTGGGTGTGGATTAAAATGCCAAGCCCTCCCTTAAACCGAAACTTAGGTGTACAAATCCCGAGCTCTTCCTCTTTAAAATATTTACGTAAAATTTCTCTTACCAAAATTGTTGCTGAATTAACAGAAAGGAAAATGCCAGCATGGTTTGGTTTGGTTTGGTTTGGTTTGGTTTATTTCTGGGCTAAAGATCTGGAACGAGTAGTAAGTTAGAAGAATGTTCTGCAGTAAATGCAGTGTTTGACAGATGTGCTTCTTTCAGAGCAGACGAGAAGTTTCCTCTACTAACTAAAGCTTATGCAAAGTGTAAATAAGGATCTGCTACTTGGTTCCTTCCATCAGGGTGTACAAACCAGAAACATTACTAGGAGATTTCATGAAACCCATGCAGGCTTTGTGGTGTATTTTCCACACTGATGAACCGATTTACCAACAAAAGGGCTAGGTGTGGAAAAAAGAAAAATAAAACCCACAAAACCAACCAATCAATCAAAATAATAAAAACAACTCACAAAAACCAACACCAAAAAATGAGGCAAAAGGAAAAAAACCATTACACCAACAGGAAAAGAAACACTGCAAACCAAATCCCCCAACAGCACTTGACTATGGCCACACAGGGACAGGGGGGCTGTGCCTCAGCACAGCTCTTGGAAGTAGCAACAAAGCAGCTTCCTCTTATTCCTGTTAGAGTGGCTAGAAGCAGCTCTCTCATGAAGGAAATAATTTTTTTTTTTGCTGAACCTGAGACTGGGGTTTGTTTGGTTTTTTTTTTTCCCACTAGGTGAAGCAATTGAGAGTGTCAGGTACTGGTTCAGTACAAATTCTTCTATGACAGGAATCAAACCACAGCAGTCAGTGTTTTTACATTTCCAAATCTTCCCTTTGCCATTCTGATTGTTAAAAGCTTTTTATGGCCTTCTGACTGCCATGTTCCCAAGGCTGTGTTCAACAGTGCCTTGTTTCCATTTGTTTCACCATTTCATTTCACTGCTATATCCCTATAGCAGATGCAAAGGCTACTTTAGTAATTAAAAAGGCAGTATTTCTTCCTCATAAATTAAGGAAGTAAGAGTAGGAAATTCCAGTGATCCCCTAGACAGAGTATGCCATCTGCGCATTCTCCTTTGATGTACAGTAAATTTAAATTGCAGCTTTCCTGGTGGCTTTCTGATCTGAACTATACTGAATGCTTAGACTTCAATCCAACCAGTAATTAATGGGAAGCTTCCAGCTTGCTCCTGAAGGGCTCTGCTTGAGGCAGAGTGCTCAGCCCCAGGCCCGTGGAAGCTTTTGGCAAAGGGAGCAGTTTGTATGTAACACTCACTGCAGCTACTGGGATTCTGTGAAACTCCACGGAGCGGCCTTGCCTAAGGTAGCCTGGTCTGACAAGTATTTATAGGAAAAAAAGTTTTACTAAGATGATGATATTTCACTTACACACCTCTTTCTGATCATTCTGGAAGCACACAGATGAAGACAATGCCATGCTTCACCGTGTAGATTTTATTAAAACTGCACTACAAAAATAACCGCTCTAAATGTACAAACAACTTTGTTAGCCCCACATTTTTTTTAGCTAGAAAAAGAATGTTTGTCTTGAGGGGTTAACTAATACTTAAATATCATAATATAAATATAAAAATAATTTGTTTTATAAAAGCTAGGGAAAAAATAAGTGGACTTATGAGAGCGTGCACTTGAAAGCCTTTCAAAGCAGACATGCTCTTATTCAGCAGAACCAGAATAATAACACGCTAGATAAAAACTCTAATTAGGGTACAACAAGCAGGTCCTAGGGGAAAATAAAGCCATTTATAGTTGTGTCTTAAATGAAGCAGAGCTGCAAAGTAAATTTTATAGACACTCTGCACTGGAAAGAATTTAGCCACTAGTATATACCCTTATGTTTTGCTGTTTGGCTTAAAATAGTGTCCTCTCATTCTCTTATCCGTCTCCTTTTAAATAAGACCTGACTCCAATCTCTAGGCTGGCCTTGGCACAATATATTAAGTGTAGATGTACACATCAGATATTAATGATTGTTTGAGCTCTTCTATTTAGTGGGTGAAGTCCACTTCATTCCCATATGAAATTGGTTATCCTTTTCTGTGATTTACACAAAGCCTTAGTGATAAGTGAGCTGCTGTAATTCAAGTCAATAAATCTCCAGAAGACTTGTTTAAAGTTATCAAAGAAAATTCTTTTTGCAGCAGAGAAGCTTCTTCCCACCTATGAAATTCTGCCAGAGGAGAAGTAGATGTAGATGTAGATGTACATATAGATGTAGATGTAGATGTAGAAGGAGACTAGCATTAAAAGATAGAGTTGAAACACAGAGAAAGAAGAAAAAAAAGCCACTCAACTAAAACAGGAGTCTGTTACAACATACAACTCCTCAGAGTTTGGGAAATATATAGCTTTATATAAATGGAAATTATGGTGATGAAGCCTCTTGTATCAACCTTAGTCCTTACAGTTGTGTACACATAGTTTTAAGAGCAGAATAAGTCCAGGTAGATATTCTTACTGCTGATCTTACCAATACGGAATAAATACGCAGTACCTGGATATCAGTGGGACTGTTGGTGAGACAAGGGTCCAAATTGCCTGGTCATGGGGTAGAAGAAGAAAAACAAGTGGCTTTGCTGTGAGTCTCTTAGAAGCCAAGGCTGGCCTCTGGTTACATCTGAAGAAAGCCAGAAGATCTTCTGTTGTGCTGCCCCATTAGAATATGTTACTGCAGGGACACTGCAGCTGTGTAGGCATGTGCCAGATATTTGGGGTCCCTAGCACTGGCATCCCAGTGGCACAGCATTTTCAACAACTTTTAAGGGCATTTTAAACTTCAGGTACTTGTTGCCTATATAAGTATACATTGTCTTTTATTGGAAGGCAGTATTAGGTGTTTTTGAAGGTGACAAGAAGCTTACACCTGGAACTAAAATGAGTATTATCCTATGTATTCAGCAAAACTATTGCAACCTGGTGATTTTATACAAGCCTACCTCAAAGTAAATTAGTGAAAACATTTAAAATGAGAGTCAGCACAGTTATGTGGCAGGAGCTCAGTTTCAGTATAATTGTTAATGAGTTTGCAAAAATGAAGCTTACTTTTAAAATGAATGTGAATTATCCCTCACCTCAGAGCCTGCTGTGGATAGAACAATGTCCCAGTGAAGTTGGAATTGCAGTGCCATGTAGGCATTTCCTGATCAGACCCCAGTGTGAGTGGCAGATGCCATTTCAGTGAGGGAAAAACAGGCTTTATGTACTCCTTACCTCTCAGAGAGTGTAATTTCCTTGCTTACATATTGAAAATAAGATCCAGATCTCTGACTGGCAGAAGTGTGCTACATGAATGTCTGAAAGTGGGAAAGGCTGATGTTAAGCTAGTTCCAAAGTTCTCTTCTGCTGGAACTGACTGGCCCTGACCTAGCTTTCAAGCTGTTCTGAATTGTATAACCTGTTTTCATTCCTTCTCTGGTTTTGACATATGGGGATCACCTGAATGGAGCTGTACCTCTAGCATTTCTGTACAGAAGGTAGCGAGTTGAGTATGTTTCCTTTGTCTGCTGCAATCAATTTAGCCTCATAGTATGAACATTTCTGATAGGAAGATGGAAGAACTGCTGCAGAAACTAGAAAGTGTTTGTAGGACTTCATAGAAACGGCAAATGGTGAGAAACAATTAGCTCACATGAAAGAATGCTGTGGTCTTGAAACCACTTTGAGAAGATCATCAGTAAAAGGTGTCATGCGTGAAAGTCTTACAGAGCTCTTGGCTAAGACACCCAACAGTGTGGATCAAACCACTGCACTTCTAATATAAAAGTGGTAAATGACTTATGGAAACACGAACCAGAAATAATGCCTATGGAAATAAGTAAGATCACCTAATTTTTTAGCAATAATTTCTAAATAGAAATGTCCTCCTTAATTCCAGATGCTCTTACAGCATAGAAAAATAAATTCCAAAACTGAAACTAAACCCACCATTCTAACTGACTATGTAGGACACATAAACAGAAAGAAATATAAATATAAACCTGAATCAGGTATCTCAAATATCTTCTCAGTATACCTTCTCCTTTTTGCAAAAGTCTTTACTCAAAGCAGTCCACATCTGCATCTAGGGAGAACATATAAGAACAGCTTCAAAAATCACATGAAATTCCCCATGTTGTCAGAAAGAGCTATTGCTAAGATGTCTGATCTATATGGATTTGTATAGAAACTAACCAACCTATATGTGCTTACAGCTCCAATGCATGTAAGAAAAAGAAAACACCAAGTTTTCATATATAAAAATGCTGCAGACTTCTAGAAAATAAACCAAAATGTTAACAGTACAGTATCATTTGCAGTTAAGGGTCACAGCATCATCTAGTGGTCAAATATGAAAAGGAGAACTCTTAGTGGATTATACATTGGCTTTGTATTTTATTCAGACAGAGAAATTAAAAGCATAAGGAAAATGGCTGCTTATGCTCAGGAAAGCACTCAGCTGATTTAAAGCCTTCTTTAAATATCAACTTTCTCTTCTAGCAAAAAATCATTTTGCGATCTCTGAGGTTGTATGTATGCTTAGGTAGTTGTGGTGGGTTGGCCTTGTCTGGGTGCCAGGTGCCCACCAAAGCTCCTCTCTCCCTGCCCTCCTCAGCTGGACGGGAAACAGGAAATGTAACAAAAGGCTCATGGGCTGAGATACGGATGGGGAGCAACTGTTTTGGGCAAAACTGGTGGAGTCCATCTTGGGGCCAGCTGGCACTGCCTCTTCTAGAAGGGGAAACTTCCAGCAGCTTCTCACAGAAGCCACCCCTATAACCCCCTTGTTACCAAAACCTTGCCACACAAAGTCTGTGCAATAGGACCTGACAAAATACAGCTCGCCCACGCCTGGAGTCTCTGTAACATGGACACCATTCCAGCAGTAACAGACAGTATCCTGCCAGCCTTACCGGTGTCTTTTGCTGCCTTGGTTCTAATGCTACTTTGTTATACCACACTATTAATATGAATATGAAGACAGTTACTGAACTGCCACCATGAAAATCAAATTTTACCCAGTAGTGTTGCTATTTGTGTCTTAAAACTGCTTTGGTGGTTTTCTTTTCTACCTTAGTAATCAAAACATTTTGGCCTGAGGCTTCCAAAACTCTTAACAAACAAACACCTTGCTAGGCTTGTGTAACTCACAAGCAATTAGGCAGGACAAATATCCTTTGGGAACTGAGTTTGAATAACATCTAATATTGCCTATGACTCAAATATTTTTGATCTACAGAGTTGTTATTGCAACAATGACCTGGTAATATTGGATGTTGGCCTGCAGGCCAGTAAATACAGTATTGCCATTATTAATAAAGAGCCACAGGCTTTCAAAGCCTCCGGACTGAGCGATGTCAGATTTGTTTTGCTTGAACTCATCTAGGCTTGTCTGGAACTCTGTCTTAACTTGTTTAGATATAGCATCAATTTTTCTTATGAGCTGGCTATGCCAAATTTCATTTACTTTTTACCTCTGTGCTGAAAACCAGATTTGATCTAAGCTGTAGTAACAAGTAGTCATTCTGTGAAGAATGAAATATTTATCACTAATGCAGAAATACAGGCCTAGTATGACAGCAGAGACCCTGGAATCAATGATGTATATGGAGCCACACATGCATGCAAACATACAAGAGTAGTTTAGAAGCTTTGCAGAAACTGGAGTGCTACACAGCATTTGGAACCTGCATTTTGATTCTATTAAGGAAAAGTAAAAGCAGACTCCACTTGGAGAACCACTCAAACAGCCCTGGCTGTACAACCTGCAGTTCTGCAAGTCACTGTTTGTATAGTTACAGATTGGACTGTTGTTCTTACCAACTCAATAAATTTTAACTGGAATTTGAATTTTTGCCTTCATGAAGTTACACACACTTACACAAATATAGTCACTTTCAAAAAGGGGGGAAAAAACTCACTAGGAGGTTAATCAAGGTGTGGAAAAGCTTGTCTGTGCAAGTTATGGAATCTTCACCCTTAGGGCCTTTTGACACCAGGCTGGAGAAAGTCCTGAATGATGTGGTTGGATTTCAGTATTGGCCATGCTTTGAGTAGGAGACGGCACTAGAGATTGCTGCAAAAGGATCTCCCTCCTTTCTGACCCGAATGAGTCTGTAGTTCTGACTCATACTGGTAGTACTAAACTGTTGCAGTGAGGGTGACTGCAGCCACTGTGACCCCAGAGGGAGCAACAGAATCCAAAGCCTGGTGGTCAGGCACTGACGTTTAAGATAAACTCCGCAGTGAGGGCAAGTCCCCATAACCCTTTGTTTCCTTGATTTGCTTGTTACAAGTTGATTGGCTACTGTTCTCCCCTCCTGGTTTTATGTATAAGTGCATGAATATTTATCTCCTTAGCTGATGATGTATTGGTTCTGGAAAGTTCTGTGTTATTCGATGCCCCATTGGTTGTTCCCTGTTACCCCTCCTATGAGCACTGGTTAATTCCCTGTGGACTCCTCCCTCCTCACTCTTCCCTATTGGTTGTCGCCTTTATCCCCACCCCTATTCCTTTGAGTATAAAATCCCTGGACCCGCTTGTGTTTCTTGTTCTTCGTCCCTGGACTCTGCACTGTGCTGGAAGAAACTCAGACCTGTGGAATCCATATGGAGAACCCCCCTCTCTCTTTCACCTCTGCCGACATGCTTGCCATCTAACCTGGGGCTCGCTCCTTAGGGCTGAGGGGCACGTCCTTCCCTGCTGAAAGCCGCCCACCAGGGGCTGTCTGCGGTGACGCCTGCCAACCTCCAGGCTTGTCACAGACAGCGTCGCGCTAAACCGCTTGCATTCAATCTCTGTATAAGAAAAGAACTTCTAAGACGAGGATTTCAACACAAAAACATGATGCATAGGTGTTGAGGAACTCTACTGTTCAAGACTCTACAAATTTAACATCTTGGAAAGTAGAAAAGATAACATATTGTTCATATATTTTGTCTGTAGACATGATGGCGAGAGTGAACTTTTTTTACATTTGGTGTCTTAGAAAAAACACATGCACATTTTTTATCAGCTTGACTTGCTTGGTTACTATGTTAAACCTCTGCTCTAGAGATGTTCAGCTTCAGCAGTATGGTTTAACAGGGTGAAGAGACTTCAGAAGAGTTTTTCTCTTTTTTTGAGGGAGATTCTGTGGTAGGAGGAACAGGTGGGATGAAGAGCCATGAGATACTAGTTATTTCACATGAAGCAGTTCTTGTCAATTGTTCAGTGTAATTAAAGAGTACATATTTTCTTCAGCCTTCTCTGACCAGAACTGGGAACAGTGTTTCTTAGTTCTGAGGAGAAAACATGTAAGTTATATCATTATTTCACCATCTGGTGAATGATGTACAGATTAATAACTGGAATGTACTAGAGCACTAAGAGGGAAACAGAAAGGTTTGCTTTACCTACAAGTTTCACAGATCTGCTGCATAAAAAGTTCTCTGAAGTCATGACCCAGGAGTGAAGTGCAAGTCAGGCCAATTTAAACAGGATGCAGCAGCACAGCCACGACAGGCTTGCTTTTACAATTGTTATCTTCCCATCTGCTACAATTGCATGTTGACCAGCATATCCCAGAAAATCTTCTGGACTGTATACAAACCACAAGCCACACACAGAACTGGCTAGGCTGGCCAGTGTTACTTTTAAAGTTTCAACAGCCTGAGAAAAAAAACCAGTACTGCTGGTGTTATCAAGAGAGAAAATACACTGCTCTATTTGCACATTGTGTCAATTATTCCACCTTCCCCGTTCATAGGTATTTCCTAGCTTATACTTACGGCAGCAACAAAAATGCAGTAACAGACCCTGTAAGAAATTGCTCCTACATTTCTGGTTGTCTCATAGATCCCTTTAGAAGATCCTTTTTTACCCAGCTCCTTCTGAAACTCATTTGGATGAATTTGGATTGTCATCTGATCGACCTAATGAGACCACTATGACCACCCACAGTGGCCAGACTGTCAGTGTTCAGTCACCAAATATGCATGGCCTAAGACCCTTGAGGTGCACTGTGCACACAGTGCCAGGTCTGTCATGACCCTTCAGGAAAATTGAAGGGGCCTTGAAAACTTTATGGACTGAAGGCCTTGATTTTTCTGTGGAGAGCTGTGAGAAACACCCAACCCTACTCACCAGGTACCAAGCACGTTTTCTCTGTGGTTGGCTCCAGCGCACCCCAGCCCAGTGCCAGATCCTGGGTGTCCCTGTGTGCTCCAGCGACTCAGAGCCAGGGCAAGTCCTGCAGGCTCTGCACTGCAGCATCAGGCGCTGTGGCTCTGTGGAACCCACAGCCAGTGGCAATAGTGACACAGGCAGGCGTGGCTTTTGCCAGCCAGCAAACAGCTAATTAGGTGTGGTAAGCGCTGAGATTTCATCAGCCGACGTTGGGGATTTCACCCTCTTTTGAGATCACAGCCTATGTCCTTCAGAACAAGGCAGGCTTTGGAGCCGCCTGTGTGGCTGCAGTGGTAGGTGGCAGGAATCTGTCCATCCTCACTGCTGACGCTGCATCATCCCGTTACAGGTTGTAATTACGGCTGTTTCCCCTGGCCAGGCACAGCTGCTGCCCCGAGGCGGCAGGTTAATGCCTGTGCCAGCCACGACACGGCGCCTCGTTATTCAGGTGAGGGAAGGCGGGAGGGAGAAGTCTCTTCAGCTAAAGGCTGAGGAGAGGGCACTTTTGAAAGCAACACTTATTAGGACTTGGTCTGAAGACAAGCTCCTAAGCGTTAAAGGGGAAGGGGAGGGTCCCGTCTCCCTTGGGAGCATCACTGCGCGCTTCCCAAGGCGGACTCCGTGCAGAGGAGCCGCTCCCGCCGCCGCGCGCTTCCCCCCCCCTC
>NW_008237239.1:6520051-6534864 GCF_000691975.1 Corvus brachyrhynchos | reverse complement strand
CCCGCCCGCGGCTTTGCCTCTTGCTGCCAGCAGTGAGGCTGTGGTAAAACAGTGCCGAAGGGCCGCTTGTCACGTCTAGGGATGCAGTTTCACAAGAGTGTCTCTCGAAACTCTGTTTTGCTTTTTTCTTCCTCCAAATTACGGAAATATGGATGTATTTGTTTGGTGACAAGTACTGCTCATAAAGAGCCTTATATTCTGCAGAACTACAGATAGATGATGTCTGCATATTTTATCAGGGTCATGCTTTCTTTATAGGATATCAAATATACTGACTTTGTTACAGTGATTTTGGGTACGGAATCATGTAGTGGTAAGATGAAGTAATGAAGTTTGCTAAAACAATTTTAATTTTGAGGGGTGTATTCTGTGAGGATTTGATTTAATTTGGGAAGCTAATGTTCTTTTAAAACCTGAAAACTAGGGGAAGAAGTTAGAAACCGTTCGAACGCTCAGAGCACAATAGTTGCAACTTTTGTAGCAGGAATAGTATTACTTTTAGGAGTTACTTTGATGAAAATATTTTGTGAAGTGCTTAAATAAATTTTCTGGTTTGGAAGAGGATTAGACCTTTTTATCCTTATATACTTCCTTGCGGTTTAGGATGGTTTTTGCTCACTAGAAAAGAAACACTTCTCCTGTAGTCCTCAGACAGCTGCTGAGTTCCTGTCTTAAGTTTGACTGCAGGAGGTACTTTTCCTAAATTCATAAGAAAAATGTTTTCTAGTCCTTCATGTTTGCCCCAAATGGGAGTTAGAGGACTACCCTCTGGAAGCTTTCAAATATGTAAACTTGAACTAATAAAGTGCTTGTGGCTCAGTGTTTCACATGCAATCTCATACCCTTTTGATTCAAATATATTATAACTTTTTTTTGTTTGTTTTCTAGAAACATACTGCTTTTGCTACCTTTCCCAGTGAAAATGCAGCTGCAAAGGTTTGTATTGAGTTTACTGAATGTTTTAGCAAAGTGCTTTTCTGAATTGCCAGTGCTCTGTTTTACACATCACTGGTACTTAGTGCTAAGAAAAAACAAAGCAGTACAATGTAGTACTAGAGTTCTGTTTCAGGATTTGCTTGCAGGACTTGATGAAATTTTTGAACACTTTTTGTAGAGTCCCAAGAAGGGTGGGTTGAAAGGGGTTTGTGGAAGTCATCTGATCCAACCTGTCACATAGGGCCTGGCTTACAGAAGCCAAGACTGATCAGAGCCCTGTTTAGGATGTGTGTGCATTTATATACAAACTATAAACCAAATATAGTTTCCTGTCTCCTGCATAATTGTGTATTTGCCATAAAAGTCAGCCCTAGTGATACTGACAATTCACGTCTGCCATGAATGCCCAACTTTGATAAGAAAACTATCATATTTATAGGGGATATGGATGCCAAAAAGGTAATACTAATAGTGCTGTTTATATACTAGTCTGGTTAAAAAGCCTGGGTCCAGATCTTTCCCCTTATACCTTGGGTTGGTTTTTTTTGCGTTGCTTCTATTTTTTTTTTAGACCACACTTCATAGGACTACTCAAAAAGTTAACGACTGTGTGAGGTCAACAGGGGTGAATTAGTTGCTTGTGTCAGTTGTTTGCAGCCTATTGGGTTCTGGACTTGAAGAAAGCTGGATCTTCCTAGGAATCTTGATTTTAAAATTCCCAGCTGTTACTGAGAGAGTTTACCATGTTCGTACTTCAGGAACAAAAGACTGGTTACTTGAAATCCCAGGGCTTTACTAGGCTTTGTGAAAAGTCTTGATTGTTAAGGCTGCTGCTGTGTTCAGGTGACAGAACTCTGCAGTGGTTCTGGCTGTGCAGCCTTGTCCCTTTCCTTCCTGCCAGCAGGAAATGCTGCGAAAAGTGGGGCTGTGAAGACACAAACCATGCAGAACTCTCGTGTCCACAGTAGCACAGACTTAGCTTAAAGCAGCTGGGACTGCATCCTATGGCCAGTTTACCAATCAAAGGAAAAACAGTTATGCTTTGAAATAAATCTCATGTTTGTCCTCTTCCCTTTCTTTCTTTCCTTCTCTGTAATTACTTGAAGGCTTTATCAAGACTGCATCAGCTGAAACTTTTAGGTCACACGTTGGTAGTTGAGTTTGCAAAGGAGCAGGAGAGTGCACAGGTACTTAGCCAGCCTTCTGTCTCAGACAAGTGCAAAAGGTATGTGAAGAATAATTTCCTTGTTATGTTTGTGGTCAAGGAAAGGAGGTTCTGGATTCGTGGTACTTTGGTGGTACTTCTAACTCAAAGGATAAATTGTAACCAATTGGGAGTCTTAACAAACAGGTTCAGATCTATAGGCAAGTGACTGCATTCCTCCCCGTAGAACTGTGTCATTACCTGTGGAATGTGTAAATAACTGATAAAAGCTATCTAATAGTGTGTAACTAAAAGTATTGTAGTAGAGGTTTCAAGTTATTTATTCCACTTTCTAAATAGGAACAAATCAATAATTTAATACCTTTGAATTTATGGTCTCTGAACAGAGTGCATGACCAGTAATTTCAGTTCTTTTACTGTGAGTGGATTTAAGTCAGGAGTGTTTGAATATAGGAAGACTTACTTAAATCTACATGAGTATTTATTTGAGAAGACTGTCACTATTGTAATTATCCACATGTGTTAACTATGAAGAATTGATAACAGCTGTAGTAGTACAATTGGTAAAAGATGTTAAAAATACCTGTGCTAACTTATTTTTTATATTTATTGAGGATGCATATTTTATATATTACATAAGGCATACTTAAATTTTGCTCTGTTTTAATTAAGACTAAATTAATTTTCAGTTCAGAAGAACCAGTAAAAGAAGAAGAGAAGATAGAACCGAACTGTGTTAAAATAGAGAATGGAATTGCACCAAACCATGGGTTAGTGTGGGGTTTTTTTTATTTGTCTTAATTATTTTATTCTGTTACTGATTATTTTGAAATGGTTATGTACTGTGGAACAACAGTTTAGTTTCCTTGTATGTTCCACAGGCAAAGCTGTGGGAGGTGTCATAAAGATGAAGTTTCAGTTCCTCAAGTTTAGAATCCTCACAGTTGGGTAGTGACTGGTGCTCTGAGCTATGAAGTTGTGGATTGCAGACAAGCCTTCTAGCACATAGCTTTGAGCTATGAAGTTGTGGATTGCAGAAAAGCATTCTAGCACTGGGCATTGCTTTCTCGGGCATCAGAGGGCTGAGGTTGTCCCGGTGTTAACAGCAGAATTCCATTCACTTGTCTTCGCGGACGTTTCTTCCTTTTCCCTCCCCCCCATTTTCATTTTTGCATACAGGAAGAAGTAAATTTTTGGAACATTTTGAGCATTGAGTTCATGATACTTGTACAGCCTGCTATGCTGTGCTTTTGGTTTTGGACATGTTGATTGTTTCTGTTTGCTTTAGGCTTCTGCATGGGTTGATAATTTCTTTATGCCCAAGCCCAGTAAATCTGTCATGCATTGGGGACTACTCCTTGATGTTAAAGTGGCCCAAAACTATTCTAGGGGAAATAATAATATTTCAGTGTTACTTCAGATGTAATTAATAGTTAAGCCTCTAGTAATCATTAATTGTTACCAGTAATTAAGTGGCAGTAATGTTAAGGTGTCTTGTTTTTAATCTTTTTTCCTCAGCCTCACCTTTCCCATCAATTCTTGCCTCAAATATTTGTATCCACCACCTTCAAGTGCAATTCTAGCAAATATAGCAAATGCCTTGGCAAGTGTGCCCAAATTTTATGTCCAGGTAAGTAAAAAACAGAAAAAAAAATAGTATAAAATTAAAACCATCTATTTTTCCCCTCTTTTAATTATCCACAAAAGTAATTCTGTTGTCATAGTAAATATTAAATTGGTTTTTTTTTGTGATAGTGTTAACCAATCTTAGTTTTTTGCTATGTTGAGGTAATGAGATTTTATTAACCAGAGGTAGCTTACTTAATTGACACTGAAGACTTGTCTGGATATGCTCTTCCTCATTAGATGTGATTTGAGCACCTGGAATTTCATTCTGAGGAGATGCTGTACTTATTTTATTAGCCTTGTTAGGGTGTTGCTTATATTGACCATTAGTGTTGGATCTCAAGTAGAGGTTTCACATTGTTCATGAGCATTAAAACTGCTGATTTACACCTCCCGAGAGTGATTCGCTATTTTTACTTTGCAAGGAACTGATATCACTTACTTATTTAAAGGAAACCTTACTTATTTTGAATAATTTCAGGTACTTCATCTAATGAATAAAATGAATCTTCCTCCACCTTTTGGACCAATTACTGCTCGCCCTCCCATGGTAACTTTTTAAATATATGTTTTCAGTACTGTAGAATTGATTCACAATTTAAAATGTTAGCAGCATGGTAGGAGATCTAAGTTCTAAAAGCTGGAGGAGTCTCTAGAGGATTGCAAATCCTGCTGCATTTCACTGGGTACGATGTGCATGTTCGTCTTCTGAAGAAATTCTTTTGACTGGACTTAGAACAAAGAAATACACATCTATGGCAGCAGCACTGGAACGTTTCAAAATGTTGGTTCACTATTGAAACTGAGATGGCTTTGGAGCTTAAACCTCCACCCATTTGTTTTGACCTTATTCTTCTTGGGAAAGTCTTTGAAACTGAGTGCAAAGTGAAAATCCAGGATCATGGTTGCTGTATGTTTTTTATCACCTCAACTTCAAAGAAGGAAAACATTCACTGTTATGCGTCAGAAAGCAGCTAACTTTCTTTTGCTTGTGGAAAGTTTTTCTTTAGTAATGTAGTTTACCAAAAAGGCATCTAGATCCCTATAAGCATGCTTTGAGAAAATACTTCTTGTCAAATTATCATTTATTGCTTTGACTGTTTTTATTAAGTAAACAAGATACATTTTTTTTTCTTTAAAAAGTTTAATTTTTTAAACTTTCTCCCATAATTAGTATGAAGAGTATTTACCAGTGCCTGTGCCACCCCCCCCAATCCCACCTCTGCCTCCTGAAGAGCCTCCTTTGCCTGAAGAGGAAGAAGAGCAACTGTCTAGTGGGGATGAATCAGAATATGAAAGTGATAATGATGAGGAAAAGGAGAGGTATGCATTTTACAGTTGTTTGCAAGCTTTTGGGCTTGCTTAAAGTGGTAGTTTTACTTTTCTATCTTCTAGTTCAGCAAATGTAAATGTTTGCAGAATATAGCTGTAATATCTAGTAGAGAGAGCATGTAGAAATCTTTCCAGATGCTTAGAGAAACGCCAGAGTACAGAAGGACAGTGCTGGTTTAAATGCAGTAAGAAAAGGAAAGTGGCCTATTGGTGTGCAAATTGTCATTTGTTCCCATGTCCAAAAAAAACCCAACTACACAAAAGCTCAGCTTGAAGAGTGCAGATGTAAGGAAGCAGAAATGAGTTCATTTTCTGAAGTCTTCTTTGCTCCCCATCTTTACTAAATTGACTACTCAGCCTGAATCATATGTGCACACCAACTTGCAAAATGTTCTTTGTGCCTCAGCGGGTATTGCTGGGGGTGATGATATTTGTGCTGAGGATTCTCTTTCCGTTTCGCAACTGAATTACATCATAGCTGTATTTTTGTTTTTCAGTTTTTAAACTAACACTAAATTAAAAAGCAGCTTTTTTCTTTGCTGTCTAAACTGAGAAGTAAATCAGGAAGTCCCTATGCCTTATTTGGAAAAATACATCATTTGGAAAAAGCTACCCCTGTTGAGTGTTATAAAAATCAGGTTCAGCTTGGGGCATCACAGCTTCTCTCACAGCTTCAGTGTCCCAGTAAGGAGCATGCTTGGGGAAGGAAGGGCATCACTAACCTGTTACGATTTTGGTCAGTCCTTAAGTGCTCTGTGTGTATTGATTTGCTGTGTGTTACAGTGTCAGTTTTAAGGTAGCTAGTTCTGTAATTATATTCTGAAGAGTTCTATGTCAAGGGCTTTAAGGAAAGGGGAGGGTTTTCAAAACGAGTATTTTCAAATAAACTGTAAACAACTTTGTTTTGTTTTTGTGTAAAATAGAATGACCAAGTTGATGGAATTAGCAACCCTTCAGCCTAAAAGACCAATAAACACAAAGAAACGTGGCGTTAGAAAAAAGCAAAGAATTAAAGACATGTTGAATGTTCCTGTGTGCACTTCCCACAGGTTTGTGGTTTTTTGCACTTATCCTATTGGTTTTATTGCTCTAAAAGTCAAAATTTTCCTCTAATTTGAACTGAAGTCTGCTCAACAACCTTAAAGTGTGCCTGATTCAAGCTCTGTTTCTCTTCCTGTCAAACTAATAGAAATTCCTTTCCATAAAAAGATAGCTAGTTTGACATCACAACTCTGACAGAAGAAATTTAGATTTAGTGTTTGGGCTGCTTCTTAAAACAAAAAGTTAAAAGTATGATACTGGAAGAATAGAAACTGACTTAGTTTAAAATAAGTTTGGGTTTTGAAACTGCAGTTGTATGCCCCAGTAGACAGCAGTGCAGTATTTCTATGTTGTGATGAATGATTGTGAATGTGTTTTTACTAACAGCTGTCTGCTTCCTCCAAGTGATTTGCTATGTATTTTTTAATATATAGTAGTTAAATATATATAATAAAAATTATATAATACACTAGGTGAGAGCAGCAGCAAGGCCAGTTATTTTTCATGCTTAAGTTACTGATGAAGTTTTTAATAAATGCCTGTGTGTTTTGTACTGTGGTATGTGATTCTTGGTTTTGCTCCCATGCCAGACATACCTACTGTATTTGCAGTGTTCTAATCACCTGGAACTCTATTGGGTGAAATGTATGAAATGGAGAACATGTGTTTGTGGTAAACAACAGCATAAAATTTAACTGGAAGAAATCTTGTATTTGACCATGCATTCATTAGTGTCTGAATCTTTAATTAATGTATTGTTGTTTTAAACAGTAACTTGCACCCTGTACTGTCACCTTCAGATGTCTTTGAGCAGCCACAGCATGTAGGTCATAAAAAAATAGAGTTTCATATTAGTACTGAGATCCCAGCTGTTCTTCAGATAAACTCAGAAAAAGAAGAAAAAAATGGTAAGAGAGTTTGTACTTCAAATGTATTTAATGTTAAAATCACGTGGCTTCAGTGTGTAGAAGGGTGCTGAAATTTATGCCAGGAAATTCTTTTCTATTATATTGGAGCTTTCAACACCAAGTTGCATCATGTTTGCATTTGCTGTTTTTCCCATGTTACAAGCTTTGGAAAGGATCCAGAGGATTTTAAAGGTCTCTCTCCTACGTGCTCTATAGTTTTATGGTGAATTGCACTGTCTTCTGTATGTTAGGATGGAAATGTTACAAATGCATTCTCAGTATTTTATAGTGTAAATGAATCTATCAGGCTAATTTCAGGTTTTCCTTTTCCACCTCTTAGAGAGCAGCATCCAAGTGATTGCCAGCCCTTTCTCTGTGGTGCACTGATTATCTGCCATAAAAATGCTGGGCAATGATAACAATGAGGTGTGATGGCTTTTTAGAGGGTTATGGTCAATCTGTGATTCTTGGTACTTTACAGTAACATCCAGTTTCTTTAAAGGAAAATACTGCAATGGATACAGGCTTAAACAGCAAGGCAAGTTTTATGCTAACTAATGTGTGCCATGGCTACATGGGGTTGTAGAGGACTCTACAGAGCAGGTGGTTTTGTCAAACTAGGGATTAAGACTCTTTTAGGGATGTATTCAAATTGCCTTACAAAGTCTGCTCTATTAAAATGTTGCTGGAAAGAGTATGGTGTTCTTGCTGGCTCTTGATCTTGTTGTGAATAAATGTACCAACCATTTACGTAATTTGTTGAAATTTCAGACCTTTATGCAAGCACAGAAGAAATCAATAATACAGGCTTTGGAAGGATTTTCCCAGCTCCAAGCTCAAATGATAAAATGGAAACTGAAGAGGAGGATGATGAAATACCATCAGAATTTATTTCTAGAAAGGATCTAGAAAAAAACAGACTTTCTAGAGAAGGTATAACTATGAGAATAGATTATCTAGTAATAGCTTTTTGATTTGTTGCAACAAACAGCTTAAATGTTTCTTTTCTTAATTGATCGTATATTAAATTATTTTATACTTAGGTATATGTGAGCAAATGTGCAAAGTAAATGACCTAAAGTATGGTTTATTTTTTTTGTCTTCAAGAAATGGAAAAATTTTCTGTTTTCAAAAACTATGAGCCAGGTGATCCAAATTGCAGGATATATGTGAAGAATCTAGCTAAACAAGTTCAAGAAAAGGTAGGTAAACAAGGAAATTAAATATCTATCAAAAGGGCTTTTTCTTAGCATTTCTCTTCACCCTACACTTTAATTTCAGGATCTCAAGTTCATTTTTGGAAGATATGTTGACTTCCAGTCGGAGGTGGAACGCAATATGTGAGTTCATTTGGTACTTGGTTGAAATTAAGCCTTTTAAATTAATTTCTATGGCACTGCTGAAAACTGTGATTTTAAAAATAGTCATATTTACATTTTTTGTGTTTCTGCATTAAAAAAATAGTGTTAGACCTGAAAATCTTCATTTATAACAAGTAAAGAAATAGAATTATTTTATGAACAGTGACAGAAAATCCTATTATTTTTATTATTATATATATTTATATTATTATATATTTTTATTATATTTTTATCATATTTTCATTCTCAGGTTTGCTTTTCTTGGCTGTGTGACACAGAATGAACTGTGTAGGTGATTGTGTGTATCTGATCATTTTGCATATGTCCTATTTGGTAGTACTGCACATCAATTTGCCCTCCTGCAGTCTATTACCTTTTAGTAAATGGTTTCCCCAGGCAAAATGGTCTCCAAGGACGTCATTCCTCCTTGTAGGCTTTGCTTCTGTTTCTGCTTTTTCTCCAACTTGAAGCATGAGAATACATTTGTACTGTGAAATCTGCAAGGTTTGTTAAAAATGAGTAATTGCCACTTCTCCATTGTGCCCCTAGGTTTGATATCCGTTTGATGAAAGAAGGCCGTATGAAGGGACAAGCTTTCATTGGACTTCCCAATGAAAAAGCAGCTGCTAAAGCACTAAAAGAAGCAAATGGCTATGTCTTATTTGAAAAACCCATGGTGGTTGTATCCTTTTCTTCAAGCATTTACCTTACATTCTTTGTACTTGCTGCCAATCTCTAGTTTTGCTGTCATAGTGCTCTGCAAAATAGAAAATGCCTTAAGAGAACCAGTCAGCATAACACAGTGTAGTATTGTCATAGTGCTCTGCAAAATAGAAAATGCCTTAGAACCAGTCAGCATAACACAGTGTAGTGTTAATTTTATGGTAGCTGAAAATAACATAGAGGCACCTCTCCTAAAACAGGACAGTAAAAGTGCTTTATTTTGAAACAAATTTCTCTGGTCTTACCTCTTTGATCCTGCAAAGACAATACAAAAGATAATTTAGCTTGTATGACCACTATATTTAAACTAAATACAAGGTTTTAGACTTGGCTAGGTCTGTGTTTACAGAATCAAGAACATAAGAAATGTTCCTATTAGAGTAAATGGTCTCTAGACTGGTTTTTCAGCTGGAACTGTCACTTTTTGGTTGCATAGCACTGGTTTTTTGTGTGAGAGTCCTTTCTTATTTTTCACTTAAATATTTCACAGTTTATTTACACTCACATTAAGCCCAGCATCTGCTGCTTTTACTGTTTTTCCTCCCAAATACTGAGACATCAAAGTTATGAATTAACGTGCTGGGTTGGACATTTGTAAATATCAAGCATTTACCCTACTGTAGTTACTCCATTTGCATCTAACCCATTCCCAGTTAGTCCTCCTTATTTACTTATTATTGCAAGCTCTTGGACAGGCTCTCTAATAACTTCTGTAGTGTGTATCAGTGAGGTCCTGATCTTGACTGATAGACACTATTGTTACAACAATACTTCATACTGTAGTAGAATTGATTGAGGTAAAGGTCACTTTCTAGATGTCTTTGCAGAAGTAATCTTTTTTTTCTTTCTTGGTTAACTTCTACTTATCAGACACTTGTAGTCCTCAACAGAATCTCAGCAATTTGCTCGTTCAGCTAGACCAAAACAGGATGCCAACGAAGGGAAGAGAAAAAAGTAAAACGCTGCACAAGGTACGGACTCTCTGCCTGAAAGTAAAAATAAAGAATTGGGCTGGGGTTTTTTTGTTAGTGTTTGTTTGTTTTTATTTACTGTCTCTTTAATGGCTTCTTTAGGAGTACTGATGATGGAGAGGAAATGTTCCATACAAATTTCTTTTCTTAAATGTGTGCTTATATCAGAAAAACAGAGTGCAAAGTGTATAGTCGGTTTAAGTTTAAAACTTTGGTTTTTTCTGTGTTAAAAAACTCAGAGACTCATATTTTTGTAATCCTGGTATTGTAGGGTATTTGTCAGGTTCTCTAATCCTTATTCTGGGAAGCTAAAGAGAGTAATTCTGTAGAATTGGACCACTTACCTTTTAGTAAACTTCCAGGGTTTTGGTATTGAAAAGTGTTGCCTCTGAACTCCTTCCCTTCCATTCCTGACATTGTAAAGTGATCCTGAAGAACTGGTTCCAGCAATAAACTTCTGCTAGCTGTAAAGGATCTTTGCTAACTTTGGAAAATGAGTTCTTAGTGCTGTTGCAGCATCCTTTAAACTTGCCTGAATTAGTGAAGGGTATTTTGTTAGAAAGTGCTGCTTGATGTTGCGTTGATCAAGGCTTCCTTTGTTGTGGAATGTATAGGTCCTGATTTTTGGCATTATTTAAACATGAGGGGAAAGTAGCTTCTAGCAGAAAGTTAATTGTTATTTAACGTTATTTCTTACCGTGTAGCTTTACCTCACTGGTACCTTCTCTGAGTATTTCATTTATATGAGAGTAACTCAAGCAAAACCAGCTCTAATTGAACTGAGTGGTTTCATGGCCTGAAAACATTTGCATAGTGTACTCTCAAATGGCCATATGAAGTAACTGGTACAAGAATAAAAAGCATTATTTCTCAATCTGCACCCTCTGATACATGAACTAGCTCAAATTTATATGGCACTGAACTTAATTTCTGGTTACAGTTGGAGATCACTGGTTATGCCTCCGCTTAAAACAAAATTAACTGAAATCTTAGGCTGAGTGCTTATGAATCCTTCTGCTTAATCCATGGTGTGTTTTTAATCTGGAGCTTGATCCTTGCTACTCTGAAGAAAACGTGAATTTGAAATAAAGGATGTGAACAGATGTTTTTGATTTTTACTAATTGGTTGTAAAGCCCACAGTGTGGTTATTGTGATGGTAGTATTTCTGTTTTTAACAGCTAGTTTAATTGCAGGTTCTTCATTCTGTCCATTGTCTAAGGATTTCTTAAATCAGATTGCATTTAAACTTGTTTCCCTCATAGCTGAGATGCTATTTGGTCTTAGTTACTATTTTGTGTTAATGATTGTGGTTTGCAAAATCTGTATTTTGTCAAATTAAAGATCACTTTTTTATAGGCATTCTTCCATACTGGTCATTGAAAAGACAGAAATAAGTATTCTATTAGGATCAAGTATTATGAGAATATTTCAGTCTTGTTTCTCACTCCTTTCTTGTTAGAAAAAACCTTCTATTTATGTTATCTAGTGTCTAATAAGATTACTAAGGTTTTTTTAATTTAAAAAAAATTGAAGCATTTTAGCTAGTGGAGAGCCTGATAGATGAAGCCTGATCACTTTTATTCTTTCCAGGAATTCCATGTCTTTTCAATTAATTTTGTACATTTATTCTGAATGCATTAAAAATGCTAAATACTTGAATTACATAAAGAAAATAAATTTGTTACTATATTGATGGTCAACTCGGAAGCTTTTTCCAGAGTGAGCAAAGCCATATTTCTATGTGCACCTGGAAGTCTTACATGAGCTACCATCTTACAAGTGTCACTGGTGTTCTGTCCATGGGCAGAACTTCTCCCTTACCGTGACTGTTTATATGTTGCAATCATACAGTGTGCCACGGAGTTACACAGATTTCTAGGGATCGATGAGGTTTAATTAAAAATACTTGTTTCATTTCCCAGCTAATGGTTAAGCTGAACCCTATTGCGACATGACTCTTTTTCTGTTCCTGCTGGAATATTCTGATGGATGCTGATTTATGATACAAAATTGCATTATAAAAACTTGAGTCTAGGGTTGATTGATTGGTTTTTTTTTTTTAATTTCTTTTTTTTTTTGGTTTTTATTTCTCTACAAAGATTTTATCCTTTTTTTTTTTTTTTGAGAAAATAATACATATGGTTTATAAAAATACTGTTTAACTCCTTGCTGGCTGAAATGTCTTTCTTGATGGACTGGCAAACAAGTTCACTTAGAGTGACTTTTTCCTGTAGCTAAAATACAACTTTTTGGGGAGAAAAGTTATGTGGAAGAAACTGATGTTGAGAGGTCTCTGGCTTCCTCATAGGGAAGAAGTGGTTTAAAAGCTGGCATTAAAGGGAAACATGATTGGGTTTTGGACCTGATGGAAATAAAGTGAATCTGAAAAATGGCTTGAAGGAGAGGGAAAAATCTGCTGGTGTCCTAATAGTTCAAGTTATCAAAAAACACATTTACTTTTGAATATGAAGTTTAGTGTTGATGGACTCATTAGCCTTCTTTAATCTCATAAGGGTTAGAACTGTTTTTTATCGAGGAGGCATATTTGGTTTTGCTAGGTAGCATAAACTTATGTATGTGCAATACTGAGAATCAAGTAAAATTAAACCACATTCTGCTGTTCTTCTTTAGAAACATTCCTGCGTAAATACTGCAGTAATACTGTCATGCAGAGTGTATCCTTTCTTGTTGTATCCTTTTTTGTGCAATGTTTCCTGTAGCACTCAACTGCATCTTAAGTTTTCATGTAGAGTAGGTGTGGGGAGGAGTTAACGTGTTTTACATTGAGCTAATCTAGTAATTTTAAAAAGCAAACTTTTTCAGGGGGTAAAAAGAAACCAATGAGTTGTCTGTGTTGTGTGAATAGACACAATGAAGATTCCTAGTCTCAAAAGGTGGCCTTCGCCTTCTTCCTCAGAGGTCATATACTGTACTAATTTGTGGTCCCATTCCTTAGTGGAACAGTTCTAGCTCATACCAGCTGATCTGTGTGAAGCTGTGCTGAGCTCACACTGACCGTTACCTTGTTTTTCTTTAAATACATATTAATATAATAACATGTTGGCTAAAATATGTTGCAGAGCAGCCTTAATATTAAGGGTTGACCAGTATTTTAGATCATTTGATGATTACTGTTGTCCTGGTTTATGAGAAACAATCTGAAGTTGATCTAGTTTATACATTCCTTACTTCATCTTTTTTGAGTAAAGAAGGAAATTAACAATATCTTGCAATTAAGTATTTGGAGCTGGACTAATAATCAACTATTAATCACTGCTACCTTTTTGTTGGTTGGTTGGGTTTTGTTAGATTGCTCTCTGCACTGAGGTAGTGTTGCTAGTGACTTACATGTTTCTTGTGGGTTTCATACTACATTACTGTTTAACTTTCTATAATATAAAATTAATACAGCCTGCACCTTTTAAGATGTATTTCTACAGACATTAAGCACCTTTTAAAATACTAAGCATCTTTCAATTTAGTTGTCAAAAGCCAGTATAGCAGTGCTGTTTTCTAGTAGTTCTTACTTTTAACATGCCTTTGTGATGTTCCAGGTCCCTTTTGTGTTCCATCTCTTTCAAGTATTCACAAGCTGGGGAAGAAGCAGTGTAATCATCAGGACTCTTGAACTGTGCGTAGTAGCATTTCTAAAGTATGTAAGGCAGAGAATAAATTTTCTCGTCTTGAAGATTACATATATCTCTAAGTATCACAAGACTTGCATCATAAATGTATGTTTAGATTGCTTGTGAAGTCTAATAAATTACTCCCTTCCTCTTCATTTTGCTGTCTTCTCTTCATTTTGACTTTTATTTTTGGGGTTTTGAGTGGGATGGACCTTCTTGTCTTGGAGACCAAGCAGGAGGACTGGTGCACTGGCCTGAATTTGTACTGTGAAACTGGGCACTGTTTTTCCTCGGTAATTAACTTGTATTATTTATCTGCAACTTGGAAACTGTTACTAGTGAGACTGAAGTCATTAAAACCCGAGTAGCAGTTAAAACTGTATAGTATAGATGTGGTTCTTGCCCTGTTGAAGGGTGATAGTAACAGTGGTCACATAGTAGGATTTGCTACATATTGGGCTGGTTAGTGGAAAACCATGTGGGAAACATTACAATGACAGTTAATTAACAAGAGATTCCAGTCCAGTGGACTTAAAGTAAAAGTTATTCCATAAATCACTAAATCATAGTTGATGGTGTGGGAGCTGGCTGCTGTAAAAGATCTGTTTTGTCATTCCAGCTGCAAACAGTCTAAATCACTAATATTGACGGCTGAACCAAAGTAAGTGTATCTTTGCTGGTTTTTTCCCAATATGAACTGGCTTAGCAGGTTACTTTAAAATGCTTTTACTGGAATTATTCTTAGCTTATTTGCTGTATTCCCATGGGGACTGTGTAATTGTTCATTCGATCCTAGAGGGCTTTTTCAACTTAAATGCTTCTATGGTTCTACAGTGATATGTCCTAACACCCGTGTTGAGCTATGCGTACAGAACGAAAGGCCCCCAAGTGAATTTTCAAAGCGCCGAAGTAGGATGACAGCAAGGTGGTGCTGTGCTCAAGGACAAGAATACTTTTTTAAAAAGTGCGGGAAGTGTATGTTCAGAGAACTTTCCATTCTCAAATCTCGAGAACAAATGTATTCCAGAACGAAATCTTCTATTGAATCAAGGTAATCGTGTGTAATGTGAAACTTGGAGCGCAGCGGCGGTGGCCGTGTCCCGCGCTGTCCCTGCGGCGGGGC
>NW_008237239.1:6510586-6519754 GCF_000691975.1 Corvus brachyrhynchos | reverse complement strand
ACAGCTCAGGCTGGCACCCAGCAGAAGACAAGGTGACCCGAGTCCCGTGTTGGCCAAGACATCAGTAGGGCACTGCAGAGAGACTTTGCTCCCAAGTTCTCTTCATTGCAATCAATGTTGCTTTCTTCCACGTGGCCTCTTACAATTTTTCCAAATTTCCAAAGCATTCTGAAGCTCGAGCCTTCAGAATGCAGCGAGGATTTCAACATCCCTATTCTCTTATTATTGCTTGTATTGAAGGCAGAACAGGCATAAACCCATTTCAGGGAAACGAAAATCTACATTGAGTCTTCTCTTTAAGCACTAGGCCTTGGAGCTCTAGTTAGGTCAAGGTATTATTCTTACTGCTTTGTGTAATTTAGTGCTTTGTGTATTTACTGCTGGAAGTGAAACTTGCCAATCTGATAGATGGCTTTGCTCATCAGAGAAGATCGATTTTTTTTTTTTTTTTTTTTAGGTCATTTTCTCTTAATGTATGTTCTTCCTATCAGGGCAAAAAAGCATTCCCTCATGAAAATGGAAGCACGCAGAGCAACTGCTTGTGGGTGAAATTTATCTGTATACTTTACTGAAGATCTACAAGTAAATAATTGTATTAAAGTTATTTTGTTCACAAGCAGAAAAGCAAGCTAAGTATACCATATGCTTACTTCTAAGTAACTGCCTGCTTGTGAAGAACAGTGATAGCTGATAGCAATGGGTGGCAGGTTCTACACTTTACAAACTGGTATATTTTGTGCCTAAATTTGCTCCAAAGAGTGCAGTTCCACTGCCTGAGAGATATGGATCATCCTTTCCTTGAAGCAAAAATGAGGGCTGTTTTGTAGAAGTCATGTCGGATTTTATATAAACTTATGTCTGGGTAGCTGTATCATAGCAGGTTGGAGTTTTTGGCAGTGCATTCCCGAGTGTGTATGAAATTAGGAAAAGCACTGGTTTCCTTCATGTTGCAAACCTGAAGGCCCTTGTGTTCATACTTAAACCTTCACTGAAGTGTTTGGTTTCCCCTATGACAGGAATCTCTCTTTGCTCTCTGTTGTTTCTGTAAGATAGCTTTTTATAAAGAATAGATACTTAGAGGAAAGTAACAAGATTCTGTATTCTGTTATTTAAGGGAAGCATTACTTTAGCTTATTGTTTGCAGAAGTTCTTCTTGGAGGACTTATTTTTACGTCAGACTCTCTAAATCAACTTCTAAATGTGAAGAGTGCAAAATAAGTCTCTCAATAGAGTAAGGTAAACCTTGGTAGTTGTTTAGTTTCTGGTTTGTTATACGTGGTTATACCTCTCTAGGTAAGGAAAAAGAGAGGCAATTTTAATACAGGGATTGTCATCTGTGTTTGTCCACAAGTAAATACAAATAGGATATGCGTTGGGAAATACAGCTCTTAGCCTAGCTCATCAGAAGGGAATGCAGCTGGTTTCAATCCTCTGGAAAGCTCCTTTTGCAGAACTCTGTACTTGGGCACTGAGAAGGAGATTTCTTGGTTATGGAGCTTCACAGCACTTTTAATGTCTGCATGCCATTGCTCATGTTCTTAGAAGGAAAATATCTCCACACAAATTGTACAGGTGTGCATCAGACATTTAGCATTTCTGGGTTTGAGTCACTGTAATCATTTCTGTATCTGAGAGATCTTCCAAGTTTCAGGCTGTTGTTTGAATGAGAGATGTCATGCATATCATGAATGCCAGACTCGTGTGTGTTAGACCTCCACAATATCTGACGTTTCATAAGAAATCACAGTAAGAAATATGCTGCCTCTGCAAGATCTTGTCCAAATATGTTCAAGTTGTAGCAACACCAGTTTGAAAAAAAAGATGCCTCTCAAGGATAAATAGGAATGTAAAATATTATACATTAAAATAAGAAGCAAAATGTCCATTTCAGTCTGTGTAAGTATTCCTTTGCCTTTTGGGGTAGTTTTTTGCTTTATACTAATAAAAACACAACTGTTGCACTCTGGAGGCAGCCTGCATTAGACAACATCTGAATTTTAACTGCATGAAAACAAAGTTACTGTTCGTATGGGAGTTTTATATAGTTTAGCTAAAATCCAGTTCTCATACAAAATGACAAGTAAATAAATATGATGCCAGAGATGGGTGTTTACCTTTAAATGTGTATTTTCTAATGTGTACTTTACCCTCTTGCAGGAACATTGACAGTTAGGAAGAAGAGCACAACTGATCACAGAGCACTGGATGGGTATCTATTTTCTGCTGTTAATTGTAGGGCTTTGCTGGGGGCAGTACAACCCCAACACTCTGCCCAAGAGAACATCTATCGTGCATCTCTTTGAATGGCGCTGGCAGGATATTGCTCTGGAGTGTGAACGCTACTTAGCTCCTAATGGATTTGGAGGAGTTCAGGTACGTCTGTTCCTATCAGAAGGTAGTAAAATTGCTGCGTAGATGATAATTTGTTTTTCACAGAAATTGTTCAGTTTGCCAAAGGACAGACATTGAGAAAGAAAAATAGAAATTGGTAATGGAAGTAGTAAATGCTGACAAATATGTTTTTCAGCTATCATCAAGTAAGCAGGAATTTATTTCATTGCTCCAAAGTGCATGTTTTGCACTCTGTGCTATTACATTTAGATGAATTAGAATTGCACGTCACTTGCTAAATCTTTTTTTTTACTGCTGTGAAGAGTAACCTATGTTTATCTGCTTGATATTATTTAAATCAAGGGAAACGCTGAAGAGCTAGATAAATGTAAAATGAAACTATGACTGAACAAAGGGCATCCAAAGAACAAAAAATGCTGAAGGTTTTAAATAATTAAGTACAAAAGGCTGCTAATTGTGTTCACCCAAACTGGCAAGTTTCTTTCTGTAAAGCATGGTGTCACAGTAAGCCACTTGTTTGAGGAGACCCTTGTTTGAGGAGACCCTTGTTTGCAGGAACCTGGTGTGAGCAGGTGGAAGTGAACTGAACACAGGTTCTAGTGAAGGTGTCCCTGTGTGAGCCAGGTCTGTCTGAACAGCAGAGACATGTTCCTGTGGAACCAGTACTGGCACTTGGGTGGGGTGGCATGGCAGGAGAACAGCCACCTATTAAACTATTTCAGTTTGCCTGTCAGATTGCTTAGGAGTAATTGGTGTGAAGTCTGCCTGTCTCTTGTAGCCCAAGAGATTGCAAGCTGGCCTGAGTGAGAATTTCTGCATAATTTTCAAATAATACATACTTTCTTTGCTACCTTCTTTCCAGGCACACAGATGAGACTGATTTTAAACTGATTTCTCAGACTGTGGTATATGCATCTATATCTTTTTAATCCATTCAGTGGCAGGGTCTCAGGAAGTTTTTTTCAGATGATGGCTTACTGAGTTGATAGGAAGGTGTGGCATCTAAGAGGATGTAGGGTAATGGATCAGGTTGTTATGCCCAGAGGCTTGGAGGTAGCAGCAAAAGCTTGTTGCCTAAAAAGTATCCTGAAAAGTTTGTAAAAGGAAGAGGTGTGATTCACCTTGAAACTTAGAAGAATTAGGTCAAGAATGCATTTATCCAAAACATTACAAAAATGGGAAGTTGGATCAGTTTTAAAGGCAGGATGTTACGTCAGTTGTTATGCAGTCACTTCCTTCCTCTGCTGACCTAGTTGTTCAATTTCAGATGCGTCTTTGAGGCCTGCAGTTGCTCATAAAGATAATTAGGACACTCTGTCCATGGACCTAATTTTTAGTATATTTCTACCTGCTGAAGGCCAAGCCCAAGTCTTTTATTTCCAGCCTACTACAGTGTAAGCCGAGGATACTGAGGATCTAAGTGGGTTGTGTTCTATCTCTAAAAATACTGGGCAAACAAATTAACCATTATCAGTATCCTGTTACCAAGTACCATTGTTTTTATTCACAGATTTCACCTCCAAATGAAAATGTTATCGTTACTGACCCCCAGCAACCATGGTGGGAAAGATACCAACCCGTCAGCTACAAGCTGTGCACAAGATCTGGAAATGAAACTGAATTTAGAGACATGGTGACCAGGTGCAACAATGTTGGAGTAAGGACTTTTAAAACCTTCTGGTGTTTACAATACAAGGATATAGACAGACAGTGATTCTACCATTTTTAAAAATGGATGCAGTGTTATCTGCTTGTCTGTTGGGCTGCCTGTTTGATCACCGTTGCTGTATGCTAATAAAAAAAACCTGAATAAAGTGCTGGGTGAAGCAAGCAAACAGAAATAGGGGGATAGGGCAGGAGGTATGGGACAGAGAACATCAATTAATGGTGCTGTGGGAAGTAGCTTTTTCAAATTGTTATGTGGATACTGTTCTCTAGGTGCACATTTATGTGGATGCAGTGATCAACCATATGTGCGGAGCTAATGCTGGGGCTGGTGACCATGCTACTTGTGGAAGCTATTTCAATGCAAAGACTGAAGATTTCCCAGCTGTGCCCTATTCTGGCTGGGACTTTAATGATCATAAATGTAAATCTAGAAGTGGAAACATTGAGAATTATCATGATATATCTCAGGTAAACCTATAACTATAGCTTTCATGTACATCTGTTCCTGTGCTGTGATTTCTTTGCTCCCATTTACTGTGAGACATTTTTTAAAAGGAAAAAAAAAACTTGATAAAAACCCACCCAAATTAATAACAGAGGTTAGTGTTGCTGTCAGGAACACCACTTCTTAAAGGGATAGCTGTACTTCAGACAACGGCTTAATATCAGATTTAGATAAGTGTTCTTAGGTACTTAATAAAGACAATTTACAGCTCAACAAATCTATTTAGTGTGATTAAAAAAAGGTAGAAGTTATTTGCCTTTAACTGTAATTTGGAATTTTTCTTTGGTCTCAGTTTCAGAAAAGAGGGGTAAATGCAATTTGTTAATGCAGCTGCTATGTAAATGACTCTCCAAAGCAAAAATATGTATGGGGAACAAAGGCTGCTGAAGGTTTTATTTAGCATTTGAATGCAGGCAAGAACATTCAAAATGTATGTAGAACACTGTATTAAGTCTATTAGGTGAAAAATGTTTCATTTCAGAATTTTTGCCCAGGTCCGGGACTGCCGCCTGGTCAGCCTGCTGGACCTGGCCCTGGAGAAGGACTATGTGCGCTCCAGGGTTGCGGAGTACATGAACCATCTCATTGACATCGGCGTCGCAGGATTCCGGATCGATGCTGCCAAGCACATGTGGCCTGGGGATGTCAAGGCGATTTTAGACAAGCTGAAAGATCTAAATACTCAATGGTTTCCTGAAGGAACTAAACCTTTCATTTACCAGGAGGTAATCTTTATTTTTTTAAATTTTACTTCACAAACATATTTCTTTCAGGCCCATTATAGGCTCAGTCACACATGGAAGGCAATGGGCTGAGCCCAAGCAGATCTATAGAAGATTTAATAACCATAATCTACAAATATCTAATCTGCCCATAAATGGTAACTGATGTTCAAAATGTCCCACTTGTTTTGGACCTGGAAATTATATTGAGGTGAAATTGACTACATTGGCATTAGTGTAAAAATTCTATTGGTTTAAAAAAGAGATTTCATTTCCTGAATTTTAAGTTCTGGATAATAACTTGTAATAGAATACATAAATGTTGATTGTGGTCTGAAAATTTATTTTCCAGTGGCATAACAACTGTTACTTGATGTTCCAAATTTGTTCTACATTTAAATAACAAATTGGAACTAGCAGGTAATTGTTGATGTCAGTCAGCAGAAGCTAAACTTGCACACATTTTATTAAATTAGTATCTTGCCTGAAAAGTCTAGGAAAATGGAAACATTCTTTAGCTCCATAGTGAAATGGGGCAGCCCAACTGCTGGAAGCAGAGCCGTTGATGACCATACAAAGTGTAAAGTTTGTACAGCCCAAGCCTTAATGGTGGGTGAGTGATCAACTGGGGTAAGGAGATACAGGATGGAGAAGGAAAAGTGGTTCACAGCTGGGCTGAGCTAAAAAGAAAAGATAGCCTACATACAATTTTGCAAGAAAGCCAAATAACGTGATTAGATCAAGTACTGTCCCCTTGATTAACCAATGTGTAAAGCAATGTCTTTTATTTGTTTGATTTTTGTGTAGAAAGAAATGCTCTACCTTTCTTGTACCAGGTAATTGACTTGGGTGGAGAGCCCATCAAAGGCAGCGAGTACTTTGGAAATGGCCGAGTGACAGAATTCAAATACAGTGCCAAACTGGGGACAGTGATCCGCAAGTGGGACGGAGAAAAGATGGCCTACTTAAAGTAAGGATGAAGATGCTGCAACTTATGCAGGATTCACTGGCTACAACAATTGACAGGGTAGCTTCAAGTCTGTGTTTTTGTCTAGGAACTGGGGAGAAGGCTGGGGCTTTGTGCCTTCCGACAAAGCCCTGGTCTTTGTGGATAATCACGACAACCAGAGAGGGCATGGGGCCGGCGGAGCTTCTGTTCTGACCTTCTGGGATGCCAGGTAAGGGATTGCCTTGTCTGGGTGATACTTCCTGCTTTTGCTGGTTTGTCTGTCTGTTCTCTGGCAGGTTCCTCCTTCCACGTCTCATTCCTTGTTTGTCCAACAAACAGGCTCTATAAAATGGCAGTTGGTTTCATGCTTGCTCATCCGTATGGGTTCACACGTGTGATGTCAAGTTTTCGCTGGCCAAGATATTTTGAAAATGGAAAGGTGAGCTTGTAATGCTGCAGATCCATCCATGGAGATGAAGGGTCAGACCAGGGCCAGAGAAATAGTCCAGTGCATCTCAGTTTGTTAAGGGATTTCCCTGTCCCACGTTGGATCTGGCTGGTGAAACTTTGATGCTCCCTCTAGCTTTGCTCTCCAGATGGTCTCTCTGCATTTTCAGTCAGAAGTTATAAACATATCTTCTTAATGACAGGACATCAATGACTGGGTTGGACCCCCAAGTAACTCGGATGGCTCCATAAAGCCCGTTACAATCAACGCGGACACAACCTGTGGCAACGGCTGGGTTTGTGAACATCGCTGGCGTCAGATAAAGTAGGGCACTGGGGTGAAACAAGAAGTGAAAGCAGTTGCTTTTGCTTCCTGCTCCATGTGGCTTTAGAGCTGTTGCAGGTGCAGTGCCAGGCATTCCTTGTGTTTCCAGGAACATGGTTATCTTCCGTAATGTGGTGGATGGTGAGCCTTTCTCCAACTGGTGGGACAATGGCAGCAATCAAGTAGCTTTTGGCCGCGCTAATGTTTCATCATCTTCAATAATGATGACTGGTAAGTCAGTGGGAAATAAATTACAATTTATTATGATTATAAATAAATTATTATCTATGTATTAAAATAATCTAGTTAGTGAAAACTTTTAAGGTGTTGCTAGATTGAATAGATATTTGTAATGGATGCCTCAGTTGTTGACAATTTAAACTTAGCATTTTCCATTCTACCATAGAGACTCTTCACTCTTGGCAGTTAGGCCTTGTACCGTGGTCTTGCTATTTCCCTGAAATTCTGAAGTTCTTAAGTTGGCTGTGTCACGGAGCCTGGTCAGCCAGCAAAACCTGAACTTTTAGAAGTGAGGGAAATTGTAAACTTGGGAAAATGTTCCAAATGTGACAGTTTTAAAAACTGTATTGCTATATTTTACACAAGAATGAGATGATAAGAGAACGGGAGTATGTCAGGTCTGTAAGAATTAGAAGTAGGTTGCGGTGATGAGCAGTTTGAAGGATGTAGTGATTGGATAGATTCTGCTGTGTCCAGAGGAGAGCTAGAGGATAACTCCAGAACAACTTAATGTTTGAGAGAATCTCCAATATGATTTGCAGAGTGTTTTAGAGTCCTCATGATCCTTACTGCACTTCATTCTTTTCCAAAGGTCCTTGAATGTATCTCTGCAGACTGGTCTGCCTGCTGGCACTTACTGCGATGTCATTTCTGGGCAAAAGGAAGGTGACTTCTGTACAGCAGTTGAAGTTCATGTTGCTGCTGATGGCATGGCTAATTTCCTGATTGGGAATGAAGACGAAGACCCATTCATTGCCATTCATGTTGATGCTAAATTGTAACCAGATGTGTTGTTCTTTCTCCCATGTATCTTTGCTAACAGCAAACAGATGTGCAGAATGTCCTGGCTCTCAGGACTGCATGAACCAAGACAGAGTAAAGTGTGTTAGCTTTAATACTAATGAAGTAGTGAGCAGCTGCTGTACAGAGATGGGAGCTGGTGGTGCCAGTGCAGATCTGGGAGTGGTGCTATACACCTGTGTGCATTTGTAACTTTATTCAGTTAAGGTACTGTCATAGGTTAGATAATGTTTTCATAGCATGAGCAAGAAGAGACTTCTCTTTCTAAATGGACTGAACACGGTTATTATGGAAGTGGTAAACAGACTGAACATCTTAAGGGTTGTCTTTTTACATTGTCAGTGGGAGAAGGGAGGAAGGTGGGGGGAGGAGGAGAGTTCTGAAGGTGGTATAATTTTTTTTTCCCTCTTTTAGGTTTGTTAATAAACTTCTTTATATTCTTTCAAGTTTGGTGCCTGCTTTGCATTTCTCCTAATTCTTATCTCACAGCAGATAAACAGTAATGAGTATTTTGGACCAAACCACTACACTAAATTGGTGTTTCTGCCCGGTTACAAACCGAACCTGCGACAGGTACTAATAAAAAATGAAAGGAGGATTGGCATAATTTAATTTAAAAATGTGTTGCTCTGTGTGTAAGTGGTAATGTAGTTCTCTTTAGGGGCAAGCAGGACTGGGAATTAACAGGATGTCCAAAAACCAAGAAAAGACTCCTTTGTGCTGAAACATGGCAGAATTCCAGTTGATATCAAGTTATAACTCAGTTAAAAATGCGTTTCTTCTGTCAGTCTGTAGCTTCTCTCTATGTGGTGAATAAAAAATGGCATTCAAATCAAGTTTATCCCATTTTTGTGATGAACCAAACATGGGGCCTGGGTCAGAGAAAGCTGGTCCATGCCAGTCAGTTCTCCCAGCCTGTGGCATCATTCAAGCCTGTGTGTTACCTGGTTGTTGGGGTTTTAGTTTAGTCTTAGTTTTTTTTTTCCTGTTAAAGGAATTTTCTCCCATATGCATGTTGCTAGGGGACAAATAGCTGTACTTAAGAAAGACAAAAAGGGGAGTGGGGCGGGCCTGGCTACTCTTTTGTCTACACCTGGGTGTGGGGTCAGTTCGCTCGGAGCGTCCGGAGAGAGAAGCTGCAGAGAAAGGAGCTGCTGCT
>NW_008237239.1:6494581-6510132 GCF_000691975.1 Corvus brachyrhynchos | reverse complement strand
TTTTGTTTGACTGGTTATATACATATATATATAGAGTAAAGAACTGTTATTCCTATTTCCCACATCTTTGCCTAAAGGCTCTTGATTTCAAAATATAATAACTTGGAGGGAAAAGGGGTTATATCTGCCACTTCAAGGGGGGCCTCTGCCTTCCTTAGCAGACACCTGTCTTTCAAAACCGAGACACTGGTTCACAGTCAGCTTCTGCCTGTACAAATCAAACCTACACATCTCCCATTGTTACCCCAGTACTGGCTTGATCTCCATTGCTGATGCCTATAATGCACTCACCATTAGGATGGTGGGCACTCCCAGTTGTAGGAAAGGAATATGTGTGTTGAAACCAGCTGAAGCCCATTGCTAGCTTCAGAAAACTTTGGTTAATTTTGTATAATCTTTCGTGCTGAGCAATGTGTACTCTCCTCCCCATGCTGTTCTGGCTAAACCAAGGAGGCATTCACACTCTTTTGACACCCTCTGGTGATGCACTCATGTGCCACAGTTGTTTATCTGAAATAAAGGCCACCTACCAGCCCTTTGTGCTGAATTTAAGTCAGCATTTTTTTGCAACCTGCTTGAACAGTCACAGCCTGCATAGCTTGTCATGGGAGAGCTCCCAGGCCCCTTTGCCAGTGGCTTTGCCATCCATTGCATTGGGGTATTGAGGATAAGTCCATCCTATTCTTGGCTGATACCAGTGTATTTTTCACTGGAAGATACATGCCATTGGAAGCTGAAAGTCATGCAGTGACATTCCATCACCTCAGTGGCACTCCACAAGGAATGGTGATGTAAGAGTTAACCGCAGGCACATTTGGTTGCTCTCAGTTATATTGAAGAGTGAGGGGGTCTCTTTTCACTGAATTGGTAATCACAAGGTGCAATCACTCACTGGTTCCTTGCTGTTAATGACTAGGCAAGGTTGTTCGCAGTAATCTTCATTGCAGTAGTGGGAAAAGAGGCCTTTAATAAGGTCTGTGATACGAAAACGAACAGGTGGAAAAATGGGACCTGCTTGTGTGTTTTGTCCTTGAAGACTAAATCTGGGAAAGAGATGGGTGCATGTGATGGACTGGCATGGCTAGTTTCCGAAAGAACACACAGTTCAGGTACGAAGTGTACTGATGTTTCTTTTCTCCTGGAGTAGCTGTGACATTTTTTGGATTTTTTTTTTTACTTCACAGGTATTCATCAAATGGCAGTGATTTTCTGGTCTTTGTATTCTCTTGGAGTATTGTTTTATTGTTGGTATGAGTCAAGTTTATTCATGGAGGATTGTTGCTGAGACCTTGATCTTACAAGTCAGTTCCAAGTGAAGACCTGAAATCATTTCATTAAGAAAAGTCAAAAGACTTTTTTGAAGGAGAAAACTGTAGGAAAAGTAAGAAAGGACAACAGCTCTAGCTTTCAAATTTAGTTGTATGTCAGGCAGCTAAAACTCATCTGCACTATCATTTGCATTTGATTTTGGGTTTTGTTCCTCGACTCAGATGAATCAGTGGTCATTTTAAATGAGATGAAACCTTATGCAAAGTTTCTGCTGGAGAGGCAAATGCAGCTCTGATCACTTTCCATCAGGTAGAGCCACAGCTGCTCTGCACGACTGTGTTAAGAAAACCAGTAATAGTTCCTAGCAGGGACTGGGCAATGACACCGGAGAAACATCAGGTGTGAAAAGGTGTCAGTTGCTAGTCACCGTTGGGATTCACCTGGTGAAGACCTACAATGTCTTGTATGATAAATCTGTTACTGATTAAGCATGGTTGGTCAGGTACCTTGAGAGCAAGATGCCTCTGAATGCTGGCAAACTCATTCATTCTCCTAATGCTGTTAGATTTCCAGTCATCTTTCAATCACCTCCCACTCCTTTCACTGGAAGATACATGCCATTGGAAGCTGAAAGTCATGCAGTGACATTCCATCACCTCAGTGGCACTCCACAAGGAATGGTGATGTAAGAGTTAACCGCAGGCACATTTGGTTGCTCTCAGTTATATTGAAGAGTGAGGGGGTCTCTTTTCACTGAATTGGTAATCACAAGGTGCAATCACTCACTGGTTCCTTGCTGTTAATGACTAGGCAAGGTTGTTCGCAGTAATCTTCATTGCAGTAGTGGGAAAAGAGGCCTTTAATAAGGTCTGTGATACGAAAACGAACAGGTGGAAAAATGGGACCTGCTTGTGTGTTTTGTCCTTGAAGACTAAATCTGGGAAAGAGATGGGTGCATGTGATGGACTGGCATGGCTAGTTTCCGAAAGAACACACAGTTCAGGTACGAAGTGTACTGATGTTTCTTTTCTCCTGGAGTAGCTGTGACATTTTTTGGATTTTTTTTTTTACTTCACAGGTATTCATCAAATGGCAGTGATTTTCTGGTCTTTGTATTCTCTTGGAGTATTGTTTTATTGTTGGTATGAGTCAAGTTTATTCATGGAGGATTGTTGCTGAGACCTTGATCTTACAAGTCAGTTCCAAGTGAAGACCTGAAATCATTTCATTAAGAAAAGTCAAAAGACTTTTTTGAAGGAGAAAACTGTAGGAAAAGTAAGAAAGGACAACAGCTCTAGCTTTCAAATTTAGTTGTATGTCAGGCAGCTAAAACTCATCTGCACTATCATTTGCATTTGATTTTGGGTTTTGTTCCTCGACTCAGATGAATCAGTGGTCATTTTAAATGAGATGAAACCTTATGCAAAGTTTCTGCTGGAGAGGCAAATGCAGCTCTGATCACTTTCCATCAGGTAGAGCCACAGCTGCTCTGCACGACTGTGTTAAGAAAACCAGTAATAGTTCCTAGCAGGGACTGGGCAATGACACCGGAGAAACATCAGGTGTGAAAAGGTGTCAGTTGCTAGTCACCGTTGGGATTCACCTGGTGAAGACCTACAATGTCTTGTATGATAAATCTGTTACTGATTAAGCATGGTTGGTCAGGTACCTTGAGAGCAAGATGCCTCTGAATGCTGGCAAACTCATTCATTCTCCTAATGCTGTTAGATTTCCAGTCATCTTTCAATCACCTCCCACTCCTTTCACTGGAAGATACATGCCATTGGAAGCTGAAAGTCATGCAGTGACATTCCATCACCTCAGTGGCACTCCACAAGGAATGGTGATGTAAGAGTTAACCGCAGGCACATTTGGTTGCTCTCAGTTATATTGAAGAGTGAGGGGGTCTCTTTTCACTGAATTGGTAATCACAAGGTGCAATCACTCACTGGTTCCTTGCTGTTAATGACTAGGCAAGGTTGTTCGCAGTAATCTTCATTGCAGTAGTGGGAAAAGAGGCCTTTAATAAGGTCTGTGATACGAAAACGAACAGGTGGAAAAATGGGACCTGCTTGTGTGTTTTGTCCTTGAAGACTAAATCTGGGAAAGAGATGGGTGCATGTGATGGACTGGCATGGCTAGTTTCCGAAAGAACACACAGTTCAGGTACGAAGTGTACTGATGTTTCTTTTCTCCTGGAGTAGCTGTGACATTTTTTGGATTTTTTTTTTTACTTCACAGGTATTCATCAAATGGCAGTGATTTTCTGGTCTTTGTATTCTCTTGGAGTATTGTTTTATTGTTGGTATGAGTCAAGTTTATTCATGGAGGATTGTTGCTGAGACCTTGATCTTACAAGTCAGTTCCAAGTGAAGACCTGAAATCATTTCATTAAGAAAAGTCAAAAGACTTTTTTGAAGGAGAAAACTGTAGGAAAAGTAAGAAAGGACAACAGCTCTAGCTTTCAAATTTAGTTGTATGTCAGGCAGCTAAAACTCATCTGCACTATCATTTGCATTTGATTTTGGGTTTTGTTCCTCGACTCAGATGAATCAGTGGTCATTTTAAATGAGATGAAACCTTATGCAAAGTTTCTGCTGGAGAGGCAAATGCAGCTCTGATCACTTTCCATCAGGTAGAGCCACAGCTGCTCTGCACGACTGTGTTAAGAAAACCAGTAATAGTTCCTAGCAGGGACTGGGCAATGACACCGGAGAAACATCAGGTGTGAAAAGGTGTCAGTTGCTAGTCACCGTTGGGATTCACCTGGTGAAGACCTACAATGTCTTGTATGATAAATCTGTTACTGATTAAGCATGGTTGGTCAGGTACCTTGAGAGCAAGATGCCTCTGAATGCTGGCAAACTCATTCATTCTCCTAATGCTGTTAGATTTCCAGTCATCTTTCAATCACCTCCCACTCCTTTCACTGGAAGATACATGCCATTGGAAGCTGAAAGTCATGCAGTGACATTCCATCACCTCAGTGGCACTCCACAAGGAATGGTGATGTAAGAGTTAACCGCAGGCACATTTGGTTGCTCTCAGTTATATTGAAGAGTGAGGGGGTCTCTTTTCACTGAATTGGTAATCACAAGGTGCAATCACTCACTGGTTCCTTGCTGTTAATGACTAGGCAAGGTTGTTCGCAGTAATCTTCATTGCAGTAGTGGGAAAAGAGGCCTTTAATAAGGTCTGTGATACGAAAACGAACAGGTGGAAAAATGGGACCTGCTTGTGTGTTTTGTCCTTGAAGACTAAATCTGGGAAAGAGATGGGTGCATGTGATGGACTGGCATGGCTAGTTTCCGAAAGAACACACAGTTCAGGTACGAAGTGTACTGATGTTTCTTTTCTCCTGGAGTAGCTGTGACATTTTTTGGATTTTTTTTTTTACTTCACAGGTATTCATCAAATGGCAGTGATTTTCTGGTCTTTGTATTCTCTTGGAGTATTGTTTTATTGTTGGTATGAGTCAAGTTTATTCATGGAGGATTGTTGCTGAGACCTTGATCTTACAAGTCAGTTCCAAGTGAAGACCTGAAATCATTTCATTAAGAAAAGTCAAAAGACTTTTTTGAAGGAGAAAACTGTAGGAAAAGTAAGAAAGGACAACAGCTCTAGCTTTCAAATTTAGTTGTATGTCAGGCAGCTAAAACTCATCTGCACTATCATTTGCATTTGATTTTGGGTTTTGTTCCTCGACTCAGATGAATCAGTGGTCATTTTAAATGAGATGAAACCTTATGCAAAGTTTCTGCTGGAGAGGCAAATGCAGCTCTGATCACTTTCCATCAGGTAGAGCCACAGCTGCTCTGCACGACTGTGTTAAGAAAACCAGTAATAGTTCCTAGCAGGGACTGGGCAATGACACCGGAGAAACATCAGGTGTGAAAAGGTGTCAGTTGCTAGTCACCGTTGGGATTCACCTGGTGAAGACCTACAATGTCTTGTATGATAAATCTGTTACTGATTAAGCATGGTTGGTCAGGTACCTTGAGAGCAAGATGCCTCTGAATGCTGGCAAACTCATTCATTCTCCTAATGCTGTTAGATTTCCAGTCATCTTTCAATCACCTCCCACTCCTTTCACTGGAAGATACATGCCATTGGAAGCTGAAAGTCATGCAGTGACATTCCATCACCTCAGTGGCACTCCACAAGGAATGGTGATGTAAGAGTTAACCGCAGGCACATTTGGTTGCTCTCAGTTATATTGAAGAGTGAGGGGGTCTCTTTTCACTGAATTGGTAATCACAAGGTGCAATCACTCACTGGTTCCTTGCTGTTAATGACTAGGCAAGGTTGTTCGCAGTAATCTTCATTGCAGTAGTGGGAAAAGAGGCCTTTAATAAGGTCTGTGATACGAAAACGAACAGGTGGAAAAATGGGACCTGCTTGTGTGTTTTGTCCTTGAAGACTAAATCTGGGAAAGAGATGGGTGCATGTGATGGACTGGCATGGCTAGTTTCCGAAAGAACACACAGTTCAGGTACGAAGTGTACTGATGTTTCTTTTCTCCTGGAGTAGCTGTGACATTTTTTGGATTTTTTTTTTTACTTCACAGGTATTCATCAAATGGCAGTGATTTTCTGGTCTTTGTATTCTCTTGGAGTATTGTTTTATTGTTGGTATGAGTCAAGTTTATTCATGGAGGATTGTTGCTGAGACCTTGATCTTACAAGTCAGTTCCAAGTGAAGACCTGAAATCATTTCATTAAGAAAAGTCAAAAGACTTTTTTGAAGGAGAAAACTGTAGGAAAAGTAAGAAAGGACAACAGCTCTAGCTTTCAAATTTAGTTGTATGTCAGGCAGCTAAAACTCATCTGCACTATCATTTGCATTTGATTTTGGGTTTTGTTCCTCGACTCAGATGAATCAGTGGTCATTTTAAATGAGATGAAACCTTATGCAAAGTTTCTGCTGGAGAGGCAAATGCAGCTCTGATCACTTTCCATCAGGTAGAGCCACAGCTGCTCTGCACGACTGTGTTAAGAAAACCAGTAATAGTTCCTAGCAGGGACTGGGCAATGACACCGGAGAAACATCAGGTGTGAAAAGGTGTCAGTTGCTAGTCACCGTTGGGATTCACCTGGTGAAGACCTACAATGTCTTGTATGATAAATCTGTTACTGATTAAGCATGGTTGGTCAGGTACCTTGAGAGCAAGATGCCTCTGAATGCTGGCAAACTCATTCATTCTCCTAATGCTGTTAGATTTCCAGTCATCTTTCAATCACCTCCCACTCCTTTCACTGGAAGATACATGCCATTGGAAGCTGAAAGTCATGCAGTGACATTCCATCACCTCAGTGGCACTCCACAAGGAATGGTGATGTAAGAGTTAACCGCAGGCACATTTGGTTGCTCTCAGTTATATTGAAGAGTGAGGGGGTCTCTTTTCACTGAATTGGTAATCACAAGGTGCAATCACTCACTGGTTCCTTGCTGTTAATGACTAGGCAAGGTTGTTCGCAGTAATCTTCATTGCAGTAGTGGGAAAAGAGGCCTTTAATAAGGTCTGTGATACGAAAACGAACAGGTGGAAAAATGGGACCTGCTTGTGTGTTTTGTCCTTGAAGACTAAATCTGGGAAAGAGATGGGTGCATGTGATGGACTGGCATGGCTAGTTTCCGAAAGAACACACAGTTCAGGTACGAAGTGTACTGATGTTTCTTTTCTCCTGGAGTAGCTGTGACATTTTTTGGATTTTTTTTTTTACTTCACAGGTATTCATCAAATGGCAGTGATTTTCTGGTCTTTGTATTCTCTTGGAGTATTGTTTTATTGTTGGTATGAGTCAAGTTTATTCATGGAGGATTGTTGCTGAGACCTTGATCTTACAAGTCAGTTCCAAGTGAAGACCTGAAATCATTTCATTAAGAAAAGTCAAAAGACTTTTTTGAAGGAGAAAACTGTAGGAAAAGTAAGAAAGGACAACAGCTCTAGCTTTCAAATTTAGTTGTATGTCAGGCAGCTAAAACTCATCTGCACTATCATTTGCATTTGATTTTGGGTTTTGTTCCTCGACTCAGATGAATCAGTGGTCATTTTAAATGAGATGAAACCTTATGCAAAGTTTCTGCTGGAGAGGCAAATGCAGCTCTGATCACTTTCCATCAGGTAGAGCCACAGCTGCTCTGCACGACTGTGTTAAGAAAACCAGTAATAGTTCCTAGCAGGGACTGGGCAATGACACCGGAGAAACATCAGGTGTGAAAAGGTGTCAGTTGCTAGTCACCGTTGGGATTCACCTGGTGAAGACCTACAATGTCTTGTATGATAAATCTGTTACTGATTAAGCATGGTTGGTCAGGTACCTTGAGAGCAAGATGCCTCTGAATGCTGGCAAACTCATTCATTCTCCTAATGCTGTTAGATTTCCAGTCATCTTTCAATCACCTCCCACTCCTTTCACTGGAAGATACATGCCATTGGAAGCTGAAAGTCATGCAGTGACATTCCATCACCTCAGTGGCACTCCACAAGGAATGGTGATGTAAGAGTTAACCGCAGGCACATTTGGTTGCTCTCAGTTATATTGAAGAGTGAGGGGGTCTCTTTTCACTGAATTGGTAATCACAAGGTGCAATCACTCACTGGTTCCTTGCTGTTAATGACTAGGCAAGGTTGTTCGCAGTAATCTTCATTGCAGTAGTGGGAAAAGAGGCCTTTAATAAGGTCTGTGATACGAAAACGAACAGGTGGAAAAATGGGACCTGCTTGTGTGTTTTGTCCTTGAAGACTAAATCTGGGAAAGAGATGGGTGCATGTGATGGACTGGCATGGCTAGTTTCCGAAAGAACACACAGTTCAGGTACGAAGTGTACTGATGTTTCTTTTCTCCTGGAGTAGCTGTGACATTTTTTGGATTTTTTTTTTTACTTCACAGGTATTCATCAAATGGCAGTGATTTTCTGGTCTTTGTATTCTCTTGGAGTATTGTTTTATTGTTGGTATGAGTCAAGTTTATTCATGGAGGATTGTTGCTGAGACCTTGATCTTACAAGTCAGTTCCAAGTGAAGACCTGAAATCATTTCATTAAGAAAAGTCAAAAGACTTTTTTGAAGGAGAAAACTGTAGGAAAAGTAAGAAAGGACAACAGCTCTAGCTTTCAAATTTAGTTGTATGTCAGGCAGCTAAAACTCATCTGCACTATCATTTGCATTTGATTTTGGGTTTTGTTCCTCGACTCAGATGAATCAGTGGTCATTTTAAATGAGATGAAACCTTATGCAAAGTTTCTGCTGGAGAGGCAAATGCAGCTCTGATCACTTTCCATCAGGTAGAGCCACAGCTGCTCTGCACGACTGTGTTAAGAAAACCAGTAATAGTTCCTAGCAGGGACTGGGCAATGACACCGGAGAAACATCAGGTGTGAAAAGGTGTCAGTTGCTAGTCACCGTTGGGATTCACCTGGTGAAGACCTACAATGTCTTGTATGATAAATCTGTTACTGATTAAGCATGGTTGGTCAGGTACCTTGAGAGCAAGATGCCTCTGAATGCTGGCAAACTCATTCATTCTCCTAATGCTGTTAGATTTCCAGTCATCTTTCAATCACCTCCCACTCCTTTCACTGGAAGATACATGCCATTGGAAGCTGAAAGTCATGCAGTGACATTCCATCACCTCAGTGGCACTCCACAAGGAATGGTGATGTAAGAGTTAACCGCAGGCACATTTGGTTGCTCTCAGTTATATTGAAGAGTGAGGGGGTCTCTTTTCACTGAATTGGTAATCACAAGGTGCAATCACTCACTGGTTCCTTGCTGTTAATGACTAGGCAAGGTTGTTCGCAGTAATCTTCATTGCAGTAGTGGGAAAAGAGGCCTTTAATAAGGTCTGTGATACGAAAACGAACAGGTGGAAAAATGGGACCTGCTTGTGTGTTTTGTCCTTGAAGACTAAATCTGGGAAAGAGATGGGTGCATGTGATGGACTGGCATGGCTAGTTTCCGAAAGAACACACAGTTCAGGTACGAAGTGTACTGATGTTTCTTTTCTCCTGGAGTAGCTGTGACATTTTTTGGATTTTTTTTTTTACTTCACAGGTATTCATCAAATGGCAGTGATTTTCTGGTCTTTGTATTCTCTTGGAGTATTGTTTTATTGTTGGTATGAGTCAAGTTTATTCATGGAGGATTGTTGCTGAGACCTTGATCTTACAAGTCAGTTCCAAGTGAAGACCTGAAATCATTTCATTAAGAAAAGTCAAAAGACTTTTTTGAAGGAGAAAACTGTAGGAAAAGTAAGAAAGGACAACAGCTCTAGCTTTCAAATTTAGTTGTATGTCAGGCAGCTAAAACTCATCTGCACTATCATTTGCATTTGATTTTGGGTTTTGTTCCTCGACTCAGATGAATCAGTGGTCATTTTAAATGAGATGAAACCTTATGCAAAGTTTCTGCTGGAGAGGCAAATGCAGCTCTGATCACTTTCCATCAGGTAGAGCCACAGCTGCTCTGCACGACTGTGTTAAGAAAACCAGTAATAGTTCCTAGCAGGGACTGGGCAATGACACCGGAGAAACATCAGGTGTGAAAAGGTGTCAGTTGCTAGTCACCGTTGGGATTCACCTGGTGAAGACCTACAATGTCTTGTATGATAAATCTGTTACTGATTAAGCATGGTTGGTCAGGTACCTTGAGAGCAAGATGCCTCTGAATGCTGGCAAACTCATTCATTCTCCTAATGCTGTTAGATTTCCAGTCATCTTTCAATCACCTCCCACTCCTTTCACTGGAAGATACATGCCATTGGAAGCTGAAAGTCATGCAGTGACATTCCATCACCTCAGTGGCACTCCACAAGGAATGGTGATGTAAGAGTTAACCGCAGGCACATTTGGTTGCTCTCAGTTATATTGAAGAGTGAGGGGGTCTCTTTTCACTGAATTGGTAATCACAAGGTGCAATCACTCACTGGTTCCTTGCTGTTAATGACTAGGCAAGGTTGTTCGCAGTAATCTTCATTGCAGTAGTGGGAAAAGAGGCCTTTAATAAGGTCTGTGATACGAAAACGAACAGGTGGAAAAATGGGACCTGCTTGTGTGTTTTGTCCTTGAAGACTAAATCTGGGAAAGAGATGGGTGCATGTGATGGACTGGCATGGCTAGTTTCCGAAAGAACACACAGTTCAGGTACGAAGTGTACTGATGTTTCTTTTCTCCTGGAGTAGCTGTGACATTTTTTGGATTTTTTTTTTTACTTCACAGGTATTCATCAAATGGCAGTGATTTTCTGGTCTTTGTATTCTCTTGGAGTATTGTTTTATTGTTGGTATGAGTCAAGTTTATTCATGGAGGATTGTTGCTGAGACCTTGATCTTACAAGTCAGTTCCAAGTGAAGACCTGAAATCATTTCATTAAGAAAAGTCAAAAGACTTTTTTGAAGGAGAAAACTGTAGGAAAAGTAAGAAAGGACAACAGCTCTAGCTTTCAAATTTAGTTGTATGTCAGGCAGCTAAAACTCATCTGCACTATCATTTGCATTTGATTTTGGGTTTTGTTCCTCGACTCAGATGAATCAGTGGTCATTTTAAATGAGATGAAACCTTATGCAAAGTTTCTGCTGGAGAGGCAAATGCAGCTCTGATCACTTTCCATCAGGTAGAGCCACAGCTGCTCTGCACGACTGTGTTAAGAAAACCAGTAATAGTTCCTAGCAGGGACTGGGCAATGACACCGGAGAAACATCAGGTGTGAAAAGGTGTCAGTTGCTAGTCACCGTTGGGATTCACCTGGTGAAGACCTACAATGTCTTGTATGATAAATCTGTTACTGATTAAGCATGGTTGGTCAGGTACCTTGAGAGCAAGATGCCTCTGAATGCTGGCAAACTCATTCATTCTCCTAATGCTGTTAGATTTCCAGTCATCTTTCAATCACCTCCCACTCCTTTCACTGGAAGATACATGCCATTGGAAGCTGAAAGTCATGCAGTGACATTCCATCACCTCAGTGGCACTCCACAAGGAATGGTGATGTAAGAGTTAACCGCAGGCACATTTGGTTGCTCTCAGTTATATTGAAGAGTGAGGGGGTCTCTTTTCACTGAATTGGTAATCACAAGGTGCAATCACTCACTGGTTCCTTGCTGTTAATGACTAGGCAAGGTTGTTCGCAGTAATCTTCATTGCAGTAGTGGGAAAAGAGGCCTTTAATAAGGTCTGTGATACGAAAACGAACAGGTGGAAAAATGGGACCTGCTTGTGTGTTTTGTCCTTGAAGACTAAATCTGGGAAAGAGATGGGTGCATGTGATGGACTGGCATGGCTAGTTTCCGAAAGAACACACAGTTCAGGTACGAAGTGTACTGATGTTTCTTTTCTCCTGGAGTAGCTGTGACATTTTTTGGATTTTTTTTTTTACTTCACAGGTATTCATCAAATGGCAGTGATTTTCTGGTCTTTGTATTCTCTTGGAGTATTGTTTTATTGTTGGTATGAGTCAAGTTTATTCATGGAGGATTGTTGCTGAGACCTTGATCTTACAAGTCAGTTCCAAGTGAAGACCTGAAATCATTTCATTAAGAAAAGTCAAAAGACTTTTTTGAAGGAGAAAACTGTAGGAAAAGTAAGAAAGGACAACAGCTCTAGCTTTCAAATTTAGTTGTATGTCAGGCAGCTAAAACTCATCTGCACTATCATTTGCATTTGATTTTGGGTTTTGTTCCTCGACTCAGATGAATCAGTGGTCATTTTAAATGAGATGAAACCTTATGCAAAGTTTCTGCTGGAGAGGCAAATGCAGCTCTGATCACTTTCCATCAGGTAGAGCCACAGCTGCTCTGCACGACTGTGTTAAGAAAACCAGTAATAGTTCCTAGCAGGGACTGGGCAATGACACCGGAGAAACATCAGGTGTGAAAAGGTGTCAGTTGCTAGTCACCGTTGGGATTCACCTGGTGAAGACCTACAATGTCTTGTATGATAAATCTGTTACTGATTAAGCATGGTTGGTCAGGTACCTTGAGAGCAAGATGCCTCTGAATGCTGGCAAACTCATTCATTCTCCTAATGCTGTTAGATTTCCAGTCATCTTTCAATCACCTCCCACTCCTTTCACTGGAAGATACATGCCATTGGAAGCTGAAAGTCATGCAGTGACATTCCATCACCTCAGTGGCACTCCACAAGGAATGGTGATGTAAGAGTTAACCGCAGGCACATTTGGTTGCTCTCAGTTATATTGAAGAGTGAGGGGGTCTCTTTTCACTGAATTGGTAATCACAGTGACTGGAACAGTTCCTCGGCAGAGCCCCGGCCATGCGGCTGGAGAAATAAACATCTCTGAAACAGCTATCAAGAATCTGTCTGTCCATATATATTTCCTTTCCACAGGACTCCTGGTTTGATATATGTGTGTTGCAGTATCCCCACTGCAACAAAAAGTAAGAAAGGACAACAGCTCTAGCTTTCAAATATAGTTGTATGTCAGGCAGCTAAAACTCATCTGCACTATCATTTGCATTTGATTTTGGGTTTTGTTCCTCGACTCAGATGAATCATTGGTCATTTTAAATGAGATGAAACCTTATGCAAAGTTTCTGCTGGAGAGGCAAATGCAGCTCTGATCACTTTCCATCAGGTAGAGCCACAGCTGCTCTGCACGACTGTGTTAAGAAAACCAGTAATAGTTCCTAGCAGGGACTGGGCAATGACACCGGAGAAACATCAGGTGTGAAAAGGTGTCAGTTGCTAGTCACCGTTGGGATTCACCTGGTGAAGACCTACAATGTCTTGTGTGATAAATCTGTTACTGATTAAGCATGGTTGGTCAGGTACCTTGAGAGCAAGATGCCTCTGAATGCTGGCAAACTCATTCATTCTCCTAATGCTGTTAGATTTCCAGTCATCTTTCAATCACCTCCCACTCCTTTTACCTTCCAGAGACACCTTTGAGGGTCTATGTATTATGTTTTGGAATACTTTTGATAAAGTCTCTTTGTTTGCATGATTGGAAAGAGAGCAACTCTGGATTTGGGTGCAATGCTCACAGACCACTTGGTTTATCATGGTGTATAATCATTGAGAAAAGGTATTTTATTTGCAGCTGTTGGGTAATCCATGAGAAAAAACAAACCAAAGGAATGATACTGAGCTAGCTAAATAATAACTGTTAGCACTGATGTGAATTTTGACACCTGCTATAGGAACTTTGTAGTCTTGCAGGCACATAAATAGCCAGTAGAGAGACCACAGCCTTACACTGAAGGCACCATGCAAATCCTCCTCCTCCTCCTTGCAGCTGCAGGGCTTTGCTGGGGGCAGTACAACCCCAACACTCTGCCCAAGAGAACATCTATCGTGCATCTCTTTGAATGGCGCTGGCAGGATATTGCTCTGGAGTGTGAACGCTACTTAGCTCCTAATGGATTTGGAGGAGTTCAGGTGAGTTGTTTCCTCACAGTTGTTTGAGTAGTAGGAGAATGGCACTGTAATATATGATTATTAAATAAAATGCCTGAGTTGGAGACAGTCAGCTCCAAGTAAGTTTGCTGCTGAGGAGGGAGTGTTGGAAGCAGTGACTGCTTTTAGAAGCAATCCTAACCCTGCAGGATCAATGAATGATGGTATATCTCTAGCAGATCAGTTAGAAAGTAGCATGGTTTCCTCTGAAAGGCTTCCTCTGAAAGCTAAGTAGAAAGTAAAGCTCTTTACCTTGTTCTAAAGGATGTATGTGAGCATTGAGGTTTGGCATTCCTAAGGCTGTCATTATTACAGGTAAAAATAATTCCTGTGGCTTCAGCCTTTCTGTGTACCTGTCCTTGAAAGCAGGCCCATGCTGCATCTGGGCAACCCATGGGAACAAACCAAAATGTCTTTCTTGCCAGTGTACAAGACAGACATCTCACAGACCTGAGCTTCTGCTGAGGGAGAGAGACTGGGTTGGGCACTAACCTGCCTCCTCTGAGGGCAGAGGTCTTGAGTGCAGATTTTGCCCTTAAAATGTTGAAATAAAACCATTTGATTTATTACCAAAGTACATAATTTCATCTGCAGGTTTCACCTCCAAATGAAAATATTGTCATTACTAACCCAAACAGACCCTGGTGGGAAAGATACCAGCCAATTAGCTACAAACTCTGCACTCGATCAGGAAATGAACAGGAATTCAAAGATATGGTGACCAGATGCAACAGTGTTGGGGTAAGTGCCTTGAAAATCTGTGTCTGATACAGCAAGAAGTGCTGTATCAGCTGAGGGAAGGTGCTGCTATCCTCAAAGGAGGTGTAAACTGAGAAGAAACTGAAAGGGAAAAAATTCAACTTAATAGTGATGTGGTAAAGCCCTGGCTATCACTTCACGCTCACTAGAAAACATACTGAAATGCACATATTGCTGTTCCAGGTTCGTATCTATGTGGATGCTGTCGTCAACCATATGTGTGGGGCTGCAGGTGGCTCAGGCACACATTCTACCTGTGGAAGCCATTTTAATGCCGGAAACAGAGATTTTCCAGCTGTACCATACTCTGGCTGGGATTTCAATGATGGCAAATGTCACAGTGGAAGTGGAGATATTGAAAATTATGGTGATATATATCAGGTAACTTCCTCTGGCAAAATTTTCAAAATTTTCCTTTTTTTTTAACATGTTCTGTAAACCCTACAGTAAGATCATTCAAATGGTGTAGTGCCTCACAAAACCTGTGCGTAGTCACTTGACAAGTGAATGAGGTAGTGACCGTAGGTACAAGTGGTGCAAAATATTCTCGGTACTGAGGAATCAAGAACCTATGTGCAGATGTTTGCTCCTGAACTGAGCCCAGAGTACTCAGCTCAGCCTGTGAGCTCATTTTTATCGCTTATAAACTCAGCTGATCATGGTAAGGAGCCACCTTGGAAAATTGACAGCAGTGCAAGGTGATGTCCTGGTTGCACAAATTACTGGTTTTTGTAGTTAGAATATGTAGCAGTTCTTTCTCAAGCTCTTCCTTCAGCCACTGTGCAACAACACATCATGATGTTTCTGCACTTGCACTGTTTCATGTGAGGTTGTCCTTCATTGGTTCAGGTGGCTCCTGCTATGGTAATCCCTATAACACACATCTCAAACCCTGGATTACAACAGGTTAAAGGTATTTCCATTGCAGTCTCCACTCCCAGTTCCTTTGGACTAGACCACCATGTTTAACACTGCAATGAACTCCTCTCTGTACCCCCGCTCTGGCTTGGACTTACCTGGAGACTGCAGTCCCTCAGGGTTGTACCTTCCCCAAGAGCAGCCATTTCTGTGAGCCACAGGCTATTCAGGGCACAACTGCCGCCGGAATT
>NW_008237239.1:6470718-6494332 GCF_000691975.1 Corvus brachyrhynchos | reverse complement strand
ACCTGCTGTGGTGTGGACTTTCCCATGGCCACAAACACTTCCAGATGTACCTGTTCCACCGTGGACTCATCACCCACAGGTCAGAGTCCCTCTGGCTCGAGTCCACACTGGAGTTGCAGCAGCGCAGGAAGGGCAGCGCTGCCCCGGCCAGGTGCCAGCCCAGGCCATCGCCAGTGCCGGGATCAGAACGTCCCAGAGGGAGGGGACCAGCAGCACAGGCTGCAGCAAAGCAAAAAGCAGCCACTAATGAGCCCTAGACTCTAATGCACAAGGAGGCGAGTGAGCCCCATGGCAATCACAGGAGCCTGCCAGTTATTAGCCAAACAGCAGTAACAGTTATGAATTCCATCTAGCACATTAATTGTAGCTGTTGTTAATTTGAACCCTTTGAGTCCCATGTTGGGCACCAAAGAGGACTTGTGGTTTAACTCAGCCAGCAGCTAAATACCACTCAGCCTCCTGCTTACAGTGGGATGGGGCAGAGAATGGGAAAAGTAAAACAGAAAACTCGTGGGTTGAGATAAAGACAGTTTAATGGGTAAAGAGAAAGCCACACACACGAACAAAGTAAAACAAGGAATTTATTCACCACTTCCTCTTGGAAAGCAAGTGTTCAGCTGTCTCCAGGACAGTAGAGCTTTATCATGTGCAGTGGTGACTTGTGAAGACAAACGCCTTCACTCCGGATATCACTCCCTTCCTTCTTCCCAATCCAATACAACCTCATTAACCACCACCCCACCTCCACCCCTCCTTTGGTGTAATACACAGATATTTTTATCTTTTCTATGCACAGGTCCGGGACTGCCGCTTGGTCAGCCTTCTGGATCTGGCCCTGGAGAAGGACTATGTGCGCTCCAAGGTTGCTGAGTACATGAACCATCTCATTGACATCGGCGTCGCAGGATTCCGGATCGATGCTGCCAAGCACATGTGGCCTGGGGACATAAGAGCATTTCTGGACAAGCTGAAAGATCTAAATACTCAATGGTTTCCTGAAGGAACTAAACCTTTCATTTACCAGGAGGTAATCTCCACGTTTTCTCCTTTATGTTTGTCTTTGTCTTTTGTATCTCTTTGCCTCCTTCTTCAGAGGAACAACAATACATTTTCATCCAATTTATCCCAGAAGGAGCTCACAATTTACTTAGAGCAGCCCTGCAGACATAGGTAGTTTTAATTTTTAAAAATGCCTCCAAAACAGATCGTCAGTCAAATTTACCTTTCCTTTTTTCAGTAATGTTTTTACATGTATCCCTCATGTCTTGTACTGACTTTGTGTTGATCTGCACAGCACAAATACTTAAATACTTTTTTCTCCATGTAAAGCAAGAACTCGTGTTGAGTACGGTACATGGCATTTATGGTCTTTGTGAGACAAGAAGGGATGCAGGTTTTCTTTCTTGTACCAGGTAATTGACTTGGGTGGAGAGCCCATCAAAGGCAGCGAGTACTTTGGAAATGGCCGAGTGACAGAATTCAAATACAGTGCCAAACTGGGGACAGTGATCCGCAAGTGGGACGGAGAAAAGATGGCCTACTTAAAGTAAGGATGAAGATGCTGCAACTTATGCAGGATTCACTGGCTACAACAATTGACAGGGTAGCTTCAAGTCTGTGTTTTTGTCTAGGAACTGGGGAGAAGGCTGGGGCTTTGTGCCTTCCGACAAAGCCCTGGTCTTTGTGGATAATCACGACAACCAGAGAGGGCATGGGGCCGGCGGAGCTTCTGTTCTGACCTTCTGGGATGCCAGGTAAGGGATTGCCTTGTCTGGGTGATACTTCCTGCTTTTGCTGGTTTGTCTGTCTGTTCTCTGGCAGGTTCCTCCTTCCACGTCTCATTCCTTGTTTGTCCAACAAACAGGCTCTATAAAATGGCAGTTGGTTTCATGCTTGCTCATCCGTATGGGTTCACACGTGTGATGTCAAGTTTTCGCTGGCCAAGATATTTTGAAAATGGAAAGGTGAGCTTGTAATGCTGCAGATTCATCCATGGAGATGAAGGGTCAGACCAGGGCCAGAGAAATAGTCCAGTGCATCTCAGTTTGTTAAGGGATTTCCCTGTCCCACGTTGGATCTGGCTGGTGAAACTTTGATGCTCCCTCTAGCTTTGCTCTCCAGATGGTCTCTCTGCATTTTCAGTCAGAAGTTATAAACATATCTTCTTAATGACAGGACATCAATGACTGGGTTGGACCCCCAAGTAACTCGGATGGCTCCATAAAGCCCGTTACAATCAACGCGGACACAACCTGTGGCAACGACTGGGTTTGTGAACATCGCTGGCGTCAGATAAAGTAGGGCACTGGGGAGAAACAAGAAGTGAAAGCAGTTGCTTTTGCTTCCTGCTCCATGTGGCTTTAGAGCTGTTGCAGGTGCAGTGCCAGGCATTCCTTGTGTTTCCAGGAACATGGTTATCTTCCGTAATGTGGTGGATGGTGAGCCTTTCTCCAACTGGTGGGACAATGGCAGCAATCAAGTAGCTTTTGGCCGCGGTAATAAAGGTTTCATCATCTTCAATAATGATGACTGGTAAGTCAGTGGCAGAAAGAGGGTTCCCAGAGAAAACAATAGCATCCCTCATGTGCAATCCAACATGAGTTATTTGAGTGCATGCTGGATCCAGAGAGCTAAAATGGGAGTGTAGGAGGGGTAGGATCAGAAAGCTCATGCTTTACAATGCCCTTCAAATAGGGGAGTAACATCAGGTTCAAAAATATTACACACAATTTGAAATACCTGTTTTGAAAACAATGCATACATGGTGTTTATTTCTCATAGGAATATGAATGTCTATGTGCAAACTGGACTGCCTGCTGGTACCTACTGTGATGTTATTTCTGGACAAAAGGAGGACAACAAATGTACTGGAAAGCAGGTTTTTGTTTCTCATGATGGAATGGCTAATTTCCAGATTAATACCGATGCTGAAGATCCATTTATTGCAATTCATGTTGATGCCAAATTATAATTTGGGAGAAATGTCCTCCTCTGTTTGGTCTGTGTATTACTGTTCCCCCATATGTTATTCCCTGGTTTTTGAGCATTCTCTATCTAGAGAATAATAAATGACATGCAAATTGAAGAGTAATGTTTTTCCCTTAATGAATTAGATGTAACTTTATCCCTTCATAACTAGTGGCAATGTAGTGATAGGTTTTAAGACAATGCAGCATTCCAGTTCCCATGCAACAAAAACACTGGAGAAAATAAAAAAAAGAAAAAGAATCCAAGCCAGCACCTGGCTAAGATAAAATGCAGTATTTCGAGGGCTGATCCGTGCACACACACATGTATCCCAGAGTGGCCACCTTGTGAGCTGTCAGCAACGAGCAGTGCCTACATACAGAGTTTATCCCTTTCTTATGACAAACCAAGCCTGGGCTCTGGGTCACTGAAGGAAGCTGGGCTGTGCCAATCAGTTATTCCAGCCTGTGGCATCAGTGAAACCAGCAGGTTACCTGGTTCACAGCCAGCTTGTGCCTGGACAAACCAAAACTGCATCTCTTTCATCGCTTGCCCCGGTGGTTTGAGGCAAGCGAACGCTCCCTGTGCAGGTGCTGCAGGTGCCTGAGAACACACTGTGTATCCAGGCATTGCTTACACCTTGTGCCACTGGCTGAGGCATGGCAGAATCCTGCCCCTGCTGTGGTAGGCTCCCTTATTTTGTAGTATCGCAAAGATAAAAACAGAGCACAGGTTTGGCAGCTTTCCCAAATCTCTTGTCAGCTATGAGAAAATGCTGAGGTAAAAGCGATTGTGTGAGCCTTGCTTTAAGTCAGAGTCTCTGCTAGGCCAAAAGTCTTGACTGCATCCTGGTCTGGAGAGAAAAATGGAAGGAGGTTGCTCCAGTTTGAGGTCAAGGTGTACTTTTAAGGGCTATTTCCCTTTTGTGGTGTTGGGTGGCAGATATTGGCTCTCAGTGTGCCCAAGAGCTCCGAGTGTCTGTCAGGGCAGTCATGGTGTGGGAAGAGTCTCCCTGGCCCAGCACTGGACCTCCCATCTGTCTCCCTTGCTGGCTGTGGCCAGCACCTCCTGGATCCATCCACTCAGCCTCTGGATCCACTCAGTGGAGAGGTGCCAAAGATCCGGAAGGTCATGAGCAGGGCGTTCATAGCCTTTGCAAACCTGTTATTTGCCCACAGGGGAAGGTCAGGGAGTCCTCAGGCCCCTCTGAAGTTGATAGGCACTGTCTTAAGCCCTGAATTCAGCTCTAACCCTCAGAAACTGGGATTCCATACTAGCCGTTATTCAGACATTGCCCAATCCCAAGTGGAATAATCAGTTCACACTTCAGATTGCAAATCCACCCCCAAGCCCCACAGCTTTTGTGGCAAATAATTGAAACAACACACACTGATCTGAGGTGTCCATAAATCAACAGGCGGTGCTGAATATGGAGAAGATTGTCTGTGCCTGTGAACATATGTGGATCCATTTTCCAAGGATGTTGGAGTGCAGTGAGTGCTTTGCTTAATGTAGATTCACATAGCTCTGCATTTCACAGTGGCATTAAATAGAACATAGAGAAAAAGAAATCTTGAAACACTTGCTTTAGGTGTAAATAAAACTCTGTGGGCCAAATGTTCACTGCTTTGAAAGGACCTAACATGCATTCAGACCTTGTTTTTTGTTCCTTTTCCTTCAGGATTTTGGCACATTGCCTTATAATTTGAGCACAAAGACACTGAAGAAAACAACAGTGTCATCCAGAGCAACACCAGGTCCTTCAGATAACTCACTAAACCCAGAGTTACAATCAACATTACTGCTGATCTCTAAGTTTTCAAAAAAAGGTTAGTACTAGGAAATGTTTATCTTTTTTTTTATAATTTCCATTGCTACTCTTTTGTGTGTAAAGTGATGACACTAAGGCCTTAAATTTTTTATACCAGCAATCAATGAAAAATTGAAATTATGTTATGAAATTTATCAAATTTAAAGTAAGATATTTGCTGGGGCACAACAGGATGGTACAACAGATCTGCTGAAGTGTAAAATTTTAGAATTTTGTGGCACAATGCAATATTTCATTTTCTGTTACAAGCAGTGCTCACTTTCATTGGCCAAACAGTGAGCTTAGCTGTGTAACTAACCTCTGATTCTATAAATGCATGATAAATTTACAAATTTTAATTTTTTTTCCTTTTTTCCCTCTTTTTATTTTTATCTTTTTTTTTTCTTTTTTTTTTTTTTTTTTTTTTTTTTTTTTTTTGGTCTTAGTTCTGTCTTCAAATGGAGTTTTCAGCATAATAGTGATCAGAATATAAAGGAAATGATGCACAATAAAGCAAAGTGAATAGCTGCTAGTAGGTACAACTACTCACTGCTCATATTTAAGTTTATATATATAGACACATTCAGGCAGTAAACACTTTTACATTTGTCCAATCAGAAAAAAGAAACTCTAATGATTTATATGTGTAATGGGTTTAATCCAGAGCTAAAATTTTATATTTGTCAGGTAAGGGGAAATAAACAGTGAGATTAGAAAAACCATGAACTCCTAGTGTACTGTGTATGAGTGGACCAGAAAGTCGTTTACTGAATTATTCATGGCAATTTATTTTCTCAGCTCAGTGCAACAGCAAATATGGAAACTTTTGTTCAGCTCTGCATGCCTTTGTGTCAGCTTATTATTTCCCTGAATCACTGTTACTTTTCTAAGAGAAGGAGTGCTGTAAAGGGAAACTAACAGTCTATTGTCTATTTTATAGAGACTGTAAAATTTTTATTCAAGTTATTTTCTTTTAAGGGGAAACAAATGAAAAACTCAACACAAAACACTAACTTTTAAATTGCTGATCATGTGTTTATCTGCAATCTGTGTTTTTAAAGTCTTAGTGTATTAGTCTCATTGCACAAGGTATTCTGAACAATATACAGCTATTTCCTTTGCAAGTGTTTTCATGCTGTGGCGATTTTAATTTTGCCTTAATGTTAAATCGGCATGGTTGTAAGAATGAATGCTGATGACACTGTTTGAGATGATAGCGGTGAATTATCTCCAGTCACTAGAGTCAAAGTGAGAGGGAGTGCTTGGATTTTCACCCGGCTGGCACACTAAAGAACTCAGGGTGGGGATAAATAGCCAAAGCATTTAGTGTAGGATTAAGAAATTGCCTTACTCCATGTAGGAGTGCAGTAAAGTGTGAGCTGTGCCGTGGCACTTTTGAGTTGAAAATGGAAATACCAAACATTTGTCAGAGAATGAAATTCCATTGTCTTCCTTGGCCCTAAACTAATAATTAGATTGCATTATCCAGACAACAAGACTGAGAGGTATCCAGCTTAATTAACTGCAATATACTTTCCTATTATTTCAAGATTTATGTGACTGGGGTGTTTTTTTTGTTTGGGTTTTTTTTCCCCACAAAAAGAAAAAAGTGTGATGTCACTAAATATGCCATCATATTTTATTTTTCATTTCAGTGGGGAAGAAAGCCTTTGGAATCTTAGCACTTTCTGTGTGTTCGTAGGTGACAAATGATAATAATTGTGTATGCTAATTTCTGCAAACTTCTGAGCATGAACACAGTCAGGAGACCCTTGAAGAAAACCTTTAGGATTTGGGCAAGTTGACTACATGGGACTCATTATGTTTATAATAACTAACATTCAAATTTTGGCCTAATTTACATTGGTATTATTCCTGAGCTGTTCCCTCAAAATGTGTGTGGGAAGTAGTAACTAAAATGTTGATTCATTATCTTACAGGACCTCATGGTAGATTTCAAGTATTGGAATTGGTCTGCATTTGAAATGTGGCATTTGTTACACCATTATTTTCCAAACTCTTCTGTCTTTGTGGTTTGGTAAGCATATTTGTGCCTTGGAAATTGTCAGGACTAAGCTCAAATAATTCCTGCCTGAGCTCACAGAGTAAAAAAAAAAAATCAGTTACAGAATAGCTATGGACTGAATTTTGGTCATTTAGATACCAATCAAGTTGAATCTCACCAGTTGTAATGTTTAGCAACAGTAAAAAGAAGAGGAAAGGAACACTTAGTTGGACAGATTGCCACCAGGGTGAAAAGGGTAATTTTTTTTCCCCCTCAGGTGTTTTCTTGTTTTTTCCCCATGTCTTCTTGTCTGGTACTAAAACTGAAGTGAATGGAAAAAGCCTGTATTATACCCCTGGTTAGCAAGAAAACTGAGGTTAACAAGCATTTGTTAAGAAGTCATGGGGTGGCATCCCACTGTTAAAAGCACAATAGATGCAATAGCAGCAGCCTTGGTCTGCAGACATACTAATGCTTCTCACAAAGCAATACAATTCCAAGAATAGCATTTCTCTAAATGGAAGTTTCTTGGAGATGAGGGTAGCTTCACAAACACATATCCACACCTCTACAGACATCTAAATCTCTCGTCACTTGTTGTTTACACTCCTTATCTTTGGCTTTTGTAGTCACCCTTTGGATTGTATTTAACCATATGTAATTCACGTGGTGTGGTAGAAAATGGCAGTACAATATACCATTAAATCTGCAGCAAGATCATATTGGGATCAACAACATATCAGAACCTTGTTGAGATCAACCCTGGGATGACTGAACTGAGTGAATGGAGTGAATGTGGATTTCCATGAACTGGTATCATTGCATCTCAGACAAGTTCCTCTGAACCTTGTTAAGACAGATGATGGAGTAGAACAGTAACTAGTGCAACAAAGGCTAATAACATGAGATTTCTCAATCTGGGTTCTGTGCACATTTCTGCCTCAAATAGTCCTTGAATCTTCCTTTTTCTAGACAGTGCAGTTAGGAAAGGGCAGCTGATACATGCAGTGGTGACAGGGACAGGACAAAGCAGTTGGAGCACTGTTGGACAGACAGCAGGGCAGAACAATTAGGCAGGTGGCAAGCTAGAATGAATAACAATATTGGCAAACACAAATGATAGCTAGAACAAGATAGAACACAAACAGAGAATAGGTGAAGTCCTGGATAACTTGTCTAGAGGACCAAATTCATGAGTAGAAATTGAAGATTGAAACAACAAAAACAGGACTAAAACTGGTGGTTCAACAAGTACTGTTTATGTCTTGTAGATAGGACATTCATGCTTTAACTAGGAAAAGAAATTATATCTTAGAGCAGCTGTGGATGATAGAACTTTATGATGCTGTAACCTGTAGAAAATTGTCTATTTACTTTATGATAAAAGTAAAGACCTTGTGCTGACAAATAAATTGCCATATTTTGGTGTCAGGCTTGTAAGCTATATAAGAAGAATGGGATGTTAAAACCTCTTTTTAAGAGAGCTCAGATGATACTAGAGAGAAGGAAATGTGCCAGAAAAATTTGAGCAATGGATTTGGATCTAGTTTTTTACTGTTCTTTGGAATCCATTTCAGTATCTCTTCTACAGATGTTTAAAGGTAGCCATCTTTTACATATAATAGCTACCACATTCATTGCCAGCCTTAATATCATAAATTAAGGTGTGGTCTCCACATAAATACCCCACTGCTTGCCAAGGAAAGTGAATGTGGCAGTTCTGCAAAAAAACCACTTACACATGTAAAAACTGCCAAAACAGCAGCCAAAATAGCTGCAATAAAAACCCATTTTCCTGATTTTTTTACATTGTGGGAAAACGCTTTCTATAACTCTTCAGGAGGAAAGCCACATATTATCTCTGCTGATTTTCCTTGTGGCACCATGTGGGTATCAAAACCTCATTGTACTACCAGCCAAGTTATTTTTTCACCTCAGATGAGACTGGACAAGGTTTGTCTTAACAAGTCTACAGCATACGTACAAAGCTGAGAAACTAGAGAAAGAATGTAACTTCACTGTGGAGGGCTGCGGGTTTTTTTGTAAAAGAAGGAAGCATCCCATAATTCAGCCCTGATTCACTATCTTCTTATTTGTTTTGGATGAAATATAATTGCCCTCTTACATGTCTGCTAACTTTGGAAAAACACTCATCTTCTAGAGACACAGGTGGCTTTCTGTTCATTTGATCTTCACACTCAAATGCCATGTTCTGTGTATCCCACACTTAGAGATCAGAAGGTTGGATAAGACCATTGGGGTCATTTCAGTTGCACTATAATTACAAGATGATCCTCTCAACACACCTCTTAAATGTTTTATCTGGTCTACTTTGAACATGACTTTGTTGATCCATCTGTGACTTCTTTTGAAGTGCTACTCTACTGCCTAATGGACTTTGTGGGTAGATTTCTTTTTATGAGTAAGATAAAATTTACATTCTCATATTATAGTTCATCACTCTTTAATCACCTTAAAAAATCACATTTTCTTTCCCCAACAGTATTTCCTATCAATAGCCAAGAAACTAAGTGTGTGCTGAATGTCAGTGTAGTGTAGATTAACAAGAATTAAATCAACTGCCACAAACTGAAACCCACTTTCATTTTTCCCTTCTTGTTTTTTATCTAGGTAGACACAAAAATCTAGTAACAGGATTTTTCAGTAGAATTTTGGCCTCAGATGATCTGATACTTACACACTTATAAATATGTTAGTTAACCCATAATAATTGCAGGTATAAATAACCTTGTTTCAATGTATCTATCTGCTCTGAATATAATAAGAAACAAGTGGTCTAGTGTTAAAATCCAGTAGCATGTAATTATGTTTCTATATACATATTATGTGTGTATATCCATACACACACACATGCACACATCTACATCTATGTGTTGGGGTTTTTTTTCATTCCTTATGCTTACAGGATATGCCTTAGGCACTTGGCTGGAAATTAAATGATATGTTTATGGATCACTTTATGCTCAATTTCTGCAAATAACTTTTTAGGAATCTGAATTAGCAAATAAGTTTTTATTTCTGGAATAATCAGTGGTGCAATCTCACATTTCTTGTGCACCCAACATTTTCATTGAGATCAAGTAGAAATCACTGTGGGAAAAAAATTAGCACTGAGACTGATCAGATACAGTAAACTTGTTTTGTTTATGCATATTTCTTTTAGAATGTGTGAAATATTGAGTCTTATTTTTTATTGAGTTCTAACTGAGATTAGAACATCTTTAAAGATGCTTGTATGATTTTGCAGTAAGATGGAATTTTAATTCACCCTTATCCTAACAAATGAGGGAATAGTGGAGAACTTTTTACTGAATCCCCACACCCTTTACACAGTAAAGTATCTGCAGTCTAAATGCCTCCTACTCCTTCTTTTCCTCAGAAATGGCAGTTCTTTTTCAAACTTGTCTTCATGGGTTTTTTTTTAAAGCAAACCTGGTGTCTGTCCTTCTCCCTTCACTATTTTTCAGGAATACATTCTGTTTCTACATGGCCTCTTGAAATCTTTACTATGGTGGGTGGTGACTTCAGATTTGGAAGAAGGAAAAGAGAACAGACAATTTTTCTCTCTTTTCACGTGGAAGAGTCTCATAAAGAAAGCAGGAGAGTTGGCAGGTCTGTTTGATGTCTCATTACAAGGCAGTCACATACAGAATGAAATAATTACTTGCTCAGCTGTTCAAAATACATTTGTGCTGCTACTAATTAAAATTAATTTGGACTTTCAGGAAGGTAGTGCTGTAGAGCACCTTGGCAACACCTCTTCAGTCCATGGCTCCATGCATTTTTCTATCATTCTTGAAAAATAAAAGGCATTCTGCTCTCAAAAAAACAAACCATCAAGAAAACACAACTCCTTGTGTCATGTCATTAGAAAACTATTTTCTTCACAGCTATGTAATACTTTTTAAGATATTCTCTGCATTCATGACATCCTTTACCTGTTTTTAGCTTGGAGCCATACTACACATCTCCACAAATGCTTATATCAGCAAAACTGAGGACTTTCCAAACTGTTAATATGTGTGAATGTACAAATTTTCTGAAACGAATATCTAAAGATTCTAGAGAAACTGTCCATGCTGCCATTGAAGTCATGGACAAAATTTTGGTATTTTAAACTGTGCTGCTATTTACTTTAGAAACAATATGCATTAAGCCAAAGATAAAGAACGTATAAAACTAAAATTCTGTTGCTCTCTAATTTTGAAAGTATTTAAATTGTGCAAAGCAAATATATTCTTACTCTAGATACTGGTGTGTTTATGTTGCATATACACACAGAGATACATAAAAAGGCAGTGTTGGATCTATATTTGTAATATAGATAACATCATGTGTGTGTTTAAGAGACACTGCATTTCTATGGAATGGAGCAGAATTGTAAGCTTTGCTGAGTATCTCACTGAATTGAAATAAATAGCTTAGGCTCTTCAGATTCCATTTTTATGCTCAACAAACTGTCACCAAGGAAGTAGCTTTGCACAGTTTATGACATTTTCAAGAGATTTGCAGTTGTGCCCTGAATGCATTCAATTATACTTAATATCAACCTTCAGAATTACTTTTTACCATTACCTGGACAACTTTAGTGCAGAGGAAAGTGCTTTGTGCAGAGATAGTATGCTAATGTCATCTATTTGAACATCTGACATATTGAAACAGGCCACTCTCTGTGGAGGAAAAAATGCATCAAGTCTATACGAAATACCAGAGGCTCTTTTCCCCCAGTTTGCCCAGCCCAGCAGTTGAACCGCAGTGACAGGAGGCTGAGGGGGACAGGCTGAGCCTGGGAAGTCCCAGTTGCTGTGAAGCTGTGTAGTGAAGGGAAGCATTACTAGATTTTTTTAAAAATTTCAAATCATCTCTTCTCCTTGAATGCCATCCTATGATTTTCCAATTAAAAAATATTTCAAAAAGATCATGTGTAATTCAAAGATAAGGCCCAATTGCTGCATGTTTCTGGGAACACAAAGTGATGTGTCAGTAATGAGTCTCTAACAACAACAAAAAAAAATTAAAAAGACTGTCTACAGAAGTGCACTCTTGCCCAGACATACTGATGTCCCTAATTAAAGAAGCTGGATCATGATCATCAGGGTAATGTAAATACTAATAATGTTAATAGCTTAGCTTCATCTAAATTGGACTGTTCTGGAAAATAACCACTAATTGGTATTGATAGGAAATGATGAAGTCATGTAATTTTTGCTGACAGTACCCACACAGCACACAGAAACCAGTTCACTCCAACGCTGGATGAAAGATTTCTACTGAACTGCAAATAAGCACAAAGCATAAATGGTGCCTTTTGCTAAGTGCTAAGCATCCACAATGTACTGTTACCAGAAGCCTCAATTAGAGAAAACTTCGAGTCTTGGCAACTGTAGCAAAACACTGGAAGTGTTGGCAGTGGTTTGGAAGCCCAGGTCAGCTGGCTAAGGCTGCAGGAACACACACACGGCGTTTCTTGCTGGAGCAGCTCTCCTCAGGCAGCCCAAGCCAGGGGAGCCAGGCCCTGAACATCACTGGTCCTGGAACATTTCCTTCCTTGGGGAAGTTAACACTTTGTTGAAGTCTTTACAATCCTCAAAGCTTCTACATTCTTATTGTTAAAATTAAGGCAATACAATTCTGCAAGGCCAGTGATGGCTGTGAAAGCAATACAGAAACCCATTAAGTCAAATGATCTAATAATATCCTGTTCTCTAACACTTTTCTGTTATCGAGCACTGAAGTAGTGTAAAGGTTCTAACATCTGCCTCTTACTTTCCCTCACAAAATGGAATGTACTATTCTGCAGTTTGAGCAATTGTGTTAAAATCAGAACATAAAACCCTCAGTTTCTCATATTAAACACTACATTGTCAATTTGTGTATTATTATATTACATTTTATATTTATGCAGTGATAGAACCTTTCTACATTATTGTGTACACAGAATTATAAAGATAAAAGTTCCATGGTTTCATTATAGACTTTAGTATCACCTCAAGAATTGTGTGTATATTTTAATTTCTGTGTCATTGGGTTTTATAGGTACCTGAAAATTCTGTATTACAATTACACAGAATGACTGTTTTAACTGGTACACCTAATTTGATGCCTTTTAGTCATTGATAGAGCCTAAATATTTTAACTGTCATTCTACTTTCTACAGCTCCAGCTGCTAGTTTTGACTCCATGAGTGTGTACCTGCTGCAGGTCACCATCACACCTACAGATGGATACCATTAAAATGTTGTTTCTGTTAAGCGAGAACAAGGTACACAAGACAGGGTATCTTTTGATTTAGCTCTCAGAACAAGATCTTTGCTAATGACAGAGCAGATGGTCAACTTTGTTGAAAGGGAGAATTAAAATAACTAGAAATATTTTGTCAGCTGTTCACTACATTCATGCATAAATAAATTTAATCCTCATCTTTTATCTCAGTCAGGTTCTAGGTGTAAAGGATGTGCAGTACACGTGTAGTGTGTTCTGAAACTTGAACCATCAAAACACTACATTTTCTAGTATCGCTACAGTGAAAGAATGATGTATTTTACTTTTATCCATCAGAAGACATAAAGATTGTTAAAAATTTATTTTCATATGTTTGCTTTCTGGTTTCTTATAGAAGAAAAGTTTCTTACCAGTCAAAATGGTATTTTGGGGATAGGTTATTCATCTTAGGAGTAAAAACAGGAACAATGTAGCACAGATCTTCCAGCAGTCCTCAGTGCTCAAGGAAAAAAACCTGGATGTCAGTAAGTATTGTAACTTAGTCCTGAAACTCATATGTAAATACAGATCCTGTTTTTTGTGTTTAACATATTCACCTTAGTAGGCGACTCACTTGTGGACTTTCCAGGCTGAAGACAGTACTATCACAAACTCAACTTTTTCAATTAGTGGTCAGGAAAGTTAAAACAGAGTACTTCACCTACATGGACAGCTTTGAAAGGCTCTAATATGGAGAGTGTTTGTCAGGAATCCTTGGTTTATCAAGAAAAGTTATTTGCCAATAAAATTCCTTCCCTAACAATGTGGTGTCCCTGGACTTTACCTCCAAACCAGGAAATTCTTCTTCATAGGCTCAACCTCAATGTCCTGAAAGAAAAAGGTCTGGTTTATGAGTTTATGTACATTATATCATGTTTCACACAGGTGAGATTTTCTACAGGATCTCAAATCCATAATATTGAAAATTACTGATTTTATAGCAGGTAGAACATTTCCAAGATGAGTGTGAAAGAGCAAAGATCCAGGGAAACCATTGCTTGCTTACAGGGCCTTACTCCAGATATGGAAAGCCCTGGCTCTGGGTGTGTGTCAGGTAATAATACTCTCTTGGGGTCACCCAAGAAGAAGTTCTAAGACTTGCTACTTGAGCAGAAAATAAGTAGCTTGACATTTTTCTTAGAAAAGAGAGAAGTAGTCTTGCCTGTCTCCTCATCTGCAGCAGAAGTCCTAGCCTCTTTCTTTCAGTGGGACCGTGTAACACCAGGTGTTACTCAGCACACATGAGGAGTTCAGACACTTGCTGGAGGGTATGAGTTCAGATCAAAGTAATTTCAAAATCAGGCAATAATTAATAAGGTAGCCTGTACAATCAGGTGTCTCACAATGACCCAAATCCCTTCCTTTCAGTGGAAGAAGATCAAATTATGTCGTTAAGGGACTGATGAACATTCAGATATATTACGACATTCAGAGTTAGGCTTTCTTTCTTTCCGTGAATCTTTTATAACTGGGGCAATACTTACTCTGTTGCATGTGCTACAGCATTTCAGGAATTCTTGCCAATAAATTAAGGTCAAAAAGTTGCAAAAAGAGACAAAATGATAAAATTTGTCATACCACAAGATGGCAATACTGTTTAAAATATCAAGCTTACTCAACTGAAACAATAGTGTTATGAACATCCATAGCAGATAGTACTCACACCGCTTGTTTACAACCACAGCGTAAGATGGATATTTTTAAGGAAGATAATCACAAGTTAGTGATATCTGCAGGGTTTGTTTTAATTTTTCATTTAAGAAGTACTGTAGAACAGGTTCTTTTTCCATATTGTGGCTCAGACTCCAGTGGAACAACGTTACTTGATTTCAACACAAAATATGTAGAGATAAGAATGAACATATTGCAATCGATGAACATATTGCAAACTCATTTTTCCTTTCATGTCCCCAGTTTCTGGAGAAGGGAAATTTGAGGCCATTAAATAATGTCTGGCAGCTATTCTTGTTGATTAGCTATCACATTAATAATTACAGCCACTTTCAGGCAGCAGTGAGAGCAGATGCAGGAAGCTACCGTGGCATTGCTTCATCAATATAAAAAGTGCTGCATGCAAAAGGTGTCATTCAGAGCAAGCAGATAGAATGTTACTGTATACTCAAGGGTAAACATCATATTCCCTTTTCTGAGGCACTGCCTGGTTATGTTATTAAATAGTTATTGCTATTGTCTCTTAAAACAATCTCAGCGCCGTGTTTCTGCAGCAGCAGCTTGAAGACAGGTGGGGAGCTTCCAACATGGGAGCGAAAACTGGGCAGTGTCACAGCCAGGTGAAAGGGTTCCTCAGAGGTAGAGGAACTCATGGGCACACACACACACATGCAAACTTTTACAATGCCGAAATGAATGATAGAGAACTATAAAGAAATTCTATTCCAGGAACACACATGATATAAACCCAGAAAATCTAGTCTTGTCTCCCCACTAGTGGCCAGAGGAGTCCTAGACACATGCATGTCTCCAGAATCATGAGGGAAATCACTCACAGCAGGTCAGCCCTTGCTGCTTTAGTCCCTGTGTCAGGCAGCACTGCTGGGAGCTGGCAGTTGCAGCCATAGAGCTGCTGACTTGCCACACTAAAGATTTGTCATGGTGTAGTAAGAGCTTGTTAGTCTTAGCCCATTGCCACGACAAGCCAACATATCTATTTCTGTTTGCAGTGACAGATGCAAATAACTCCATAAATCACTAGTACAGAGCCTCATTCAAGGCATGTTTTTCAGCAATGTGAACGCAGTACCCAGTAGTGCTCTATGAAGAGGAATGTTATTATACTTAACTGCAGGGTGTATCTTTTTTCCTTGATGTATACTGTAGCATGTAACTCCCATTAACTTTAAAAGGTTATAGACTCTAGGAACATCAAAGTAGAACATACCCTGAGAAAAAAAGTCTGTCCTTGGATGCTCACGCACAGCTGCTATTGACATTCATTTAAGAGTGCAGTTCTTAGCCCTAGGTATGCCCCTTTCTATTGGGTATGGAACTGAGCTCAATTCTCATGGAAAAGTTTCACAGAATTTCCAGAAAATAGCAACTCTTAAGAATATGTTTTAAACCAAACGATTAGAACGAAAACTTTATTAGACAATGCAATGCTTATTGCATTGCACACAACTAATTTCAAAATAAGCAACAGCAAATATCTCACTGTACTTTATTCTGTAGGTCTTACCTGTCCCATATCTTGAATTGCATAGTCTCGCTCTTGCAGATAGAATTCTTTTCAAGGAGATGATATCAAGTGCCAGATGAACACACATTTTCCACTCATTGCTTGCCTGGACATCCAGGCATTGTGGACGTACAACTCAGGCATGATTTTCAACCTAGATTTTGCTGCATAATTATCATCAGTAGCTATTAATATCCACTCTTTATGGAAGCAAAAATTTCACATTGATCTCAGTGAAACTTCTCTGTCATAATTCAAGTTTTCCTGAGAAAAAGTAACCGCTCTCCACACAAGTATTAGAAATTGAATTTTCTCCTATATCTCCAGCATTTAGATGTTTGTAAGTTACATGTTTGAGTGTCCCATGGGAGGGCTCTGCCTTTACAGGTGATTAGGCAGAGAGCTCTCTTAGCTACCTTCCAACTCAAATTCTCAACTTGTATGGAGCGGAATAGGGGCGAAGGATATGTGTGCAGCAGGCTGAGAACATACAGCTTTTAGTGTCAAGTGTATGGGATGCTGGTCCACTGCAAAAGGGTCCACTGAAGCAGTGGAGATCTGGAAGGTCAGAACAGGAAAGGATTTAGCAGAAATTTTGGTATTTTCCTGTGCAAACATGGAAGCATGTTGTGGGCCAGACTATGCACATGTGTATATATATATATGTGTGTGTGTATCTTCAAAAGCAGCATGAGACACATACAAAAAAGTAATCATAATTGATATTGTTGATTATTTTATTCACTCTGCACTGTGACATTACCTAGCTCTCCTAAAACTCAGAATCTCTTTGCTGCATTTTTGATAGCATGACAGTCTGGAAGGAAGCATAAATAAATAATAAAGTGACCTGTAGACTAATACACTCCCTAGTTCAGGAGCGTTTTCAAGTATATATTTTAAGATGACATGCCATTAAAATAAAAAATTAATAAACAGAAGCAAAAAAAAGGCAACATATTTCATTTCACATTAAATACATCCAGGTAACTTGTCACTTTGCCACACCTTATCAGTGGATGACACAGGGAACAGGCTCCAGGACAAAGGACAACAGCTGTGCTGTAAGTCACCTTGAATTTGAGCGTTGGATCTGCTGTGCCAGAGCACAAACCCCACATATCCTGTCCAATATTCTGTCCTTGAAAATGGTCAGGTTCTATAGCAAGTGCAAGAAAAGAATGTAAGGGAATATTATGGGATAGCATCTTTAGATGTGAGGAACTGCTCAGTTAAATAAAATAAAGCACAAAGCACCAAGCTTTCTAGCCTTTACATTTCTTTATTCTATCTTAAATATAACCAGATCGTTCTTTCACAATGTTTTCAGGTTAAAGAATCCTTTCTACAGCAACAAACATTTTGTTACCATTTTTATTTGCTATTAAAGAGCAATAATGCTGCCACAGAAGCAAGGAGCAGAAGTTTTCTTTTTGTGTTTGAGAGGTGGCAGAAGGCACTTGTCAACAAAAGACACCAGCAGAACATTAGAATAATGGTATGGCCACAGGAGAGGTCTAGAGTTACAGAAGGTGACACAGATTAGGGTATGGAATAGGGCATTTAGCAAGCAGCAGCTGCTCCTTGTGGGCTGGCACTGGAAGTGGGATTGCTTACCTTGCGTGTTTTGTCTGCAGGTATGGTGTGAAGCAATCCACAGAGGAAAGCCCCCTGCAATATCACATCTTTATATTTACCTTGCAGTAACTTCCTATGTAGAGCAGCTCTAACAGGTGAAAACCAACACTGTTATGACACTGAAAGTTTGTGGAGACAATCACCACCAACCTGAGCTGCTCACAGTGAGTGGTGTACAGCTGAAATACTGTCTGCTAAAACATGGCTTCTGGACATGTTTCTGTGGTCTTGTTTACCCCAGTCACTTTAGCAAAACCTGGCTGAATATCATCTACATCTCTAGATTTCTTTGTACATGCTTTTTACATCTTTTCTATGAGACTGCAAAAGCTCTGCAAGGCTTTATATTCTTTCCCCTGGTAGCTGAATCTATTTTTTGCTTTTCAAAGGTGACTGAATTTTTTAAAGTTTTCCTAGCAAAATAAAAGTTAACACTGTGTACAAGTCAAATGGACTTTTCTGGCTGCATTCAATCTGAGCATGGAGTCACCATTCTGCTCCAAATTCAACAGTCTCCTTCCAATGTCCTGTTAAAATTATTCTTGGTTTAAATTTGTTGTCATTGAAATATTTGGAATATCTCCCCAGCTTTTCTCCTTCTACTTCAGAGTATTTAAAAACTCGTATCAGTAGTGTTTTGGGTTTTTTCCCCCACAGAATCAGGCTAATATAGAACTGCTAGAAAGAGGAAGAGTAATTGATAATGAGCAGGAAGACATGATAAATTTTTCACCGAACTCTGGATAGCACATAAAGCTAAGAAACCAGCAACAGGAGAGATGAATTTTCAAAACCCACAGAGACTTAAAAATAGTAAAACAAAGGTTCAGCTGAAAATTTAACATCAGCACACTTGAGGATGCCAAAAATTATTATATTTCCGTCATATCTATTAAAAAGCCCAAAGACAGTTATATGATATTTTCAACATTTTTGTATGTAAAGTGATCCAGTAAGGAAATTTGAATTTTCTAGAAGGGAGTATGGCATTGTAGATTTAGCTTCTCAACATGTTACTGAAATACTGACCAGAAGAGTAAAAGCCAGATAAGTGAACAGATTTCCCAGCTCTTTGAACACCCAGTGCTTACACTGAACAGCCCTAAAAGATATGCCAACTTCAAAAGTTTAATGCACGTTTTCAAAGTGCATAGTCCAGAGAACAATTCAGACAGAGCTCTCTGGGGGCTACTTTTGTGTTTGTAAGTATTCAGCTGAATTACTAAATCAGAAGAATGGAAGCTTACATTTATCAGAAAGTTTCTCAAGAGCATAGACACTTTTAAGCTCAATCTCAGTGATTTAGCTGGAAACTTTATGGAACTAGAGGAATCTGTTACGATAATTTTACTACTCAGTTTAATAGAACCAAAATTTAATCACTTCTATTTACCCTAAGACAAATAGCTTTAAACAGACTTAGCATGTTTAAACCATCAAAAAGATTTAATATTAGAGTCCTCTTACTTTTCTTTAAAAGGAACATGCTGTCTCCTTCCAGGAGAAAGTTTTAGTTCTAGAAATTCGTGTTAATCACAGTATTGATTTCTTCCTGTCCTATGAGAGATGAGCTCTCTAAATTTTTTCTAGCTTTTGCTAGATGAACATCAGCCTTAGAAAATGTTCATTAATAGTATTTGTTTAACAGAAAACATGTGTGGAAAAAGGCAATCTATAGAGAAGGTTATTTTTAATTTTTTTTTTTCCATAAGGCTTGGGCCTATTGTTTTATAAGTAGTGGAGAGGATATGGAGTGCCATTATACCACTGCTTCCTACAAAAAACTGGATACTGACAATATTTCATTTATGGAATGGCAGTGCAATATCCCTGCACTTGTTTGTTTTCTCATGCATAGAAAGCACGAGAAAATGCTGCTTACATCATCAAAACAAGCTCTCATAGAAATTTTATAAGCCAGCAAAGCACAGATGGTTGAAGGAATATGTTAGATCACTATTATAGCTTTATTTGCGTAGGAAGACTTTCTCTGCTCAGGTCCTCAAAACTTTCTGTTAGAACTCAAAATGAGCAGGTGAAGCAAGTTATGTAGCATATCTGCATAAATGTCCTTTCATTCCCCTATAAGGACTTTCCTGACAAAAAATGCAATTGAAACTACATTATAATAATGAAACTATCCATTATTTATAACTGTTTCTTCTAGTTTTTTCTTTAGCATACTTTTATTTTAATAGGCAAGGCCAAAGTGCAAATCACTAAAGTCAGTTTATATTAAAACCCCCCACATTAGATAAGGATGGAAGAGTCACTTGTTTTAAAGGTTCTGCAGCTTTTTACTAAAAAAAAATAACTTCTGTGAATGAGTTTTTTACTCTATGTGCTATTTCATAGGTTAAAAGGGCAATTTGAAAAGCAAGCTTTTGCTTTCCCATTTAGAATTGTTCGTGCATCTTAGTTCCTATGGATTCAGGCAAACCTAGGATATCAGTTTGGGTGCCAAAACTGATCCTCCAAATCTGGGTTTTTACATCTAGATTTATCTAGCAAGCTGCAAACCATTATTAAAAGCTCATGGTGGCTTGAATTTAGGGACAACAATATTTTGTTTTCAGCTGTGTAGGTCTTTAGGGCTCTGATGTCTGACGTACACTTTAACACATATTTCCATCACCCCAGTAGTCCACGGAAAGTCTCTGAGTCACTGGTTCAGCCAGAGGTCTTCCTGGGACAGAGCCAACACACACTGCACGTCCTCATTGTTACTATGCAACTGCCAATACCAGTAGACTTTGGAGAAAATCTCATAAAGGATTTTTTTCAGCCAACCTTTCAGGAACCTTAGAGTCTCAGATTCTTAGCCTTTATAAAATTTAATCAAGCATTTTATTTCACAAGGTGCCATAAAAAGCAAAGCAGAGCAATAACATAGCCCAAGTGTATTACCACTTCCTCTCAGATTGACAGAGCATTAAAAAAAAATTCCAAACAGTGATTAGACTTCAAATACCTGAATAGAAACATCACTTACACATAAAGATGGGAGAGCCCCAGCAGTCCCTCTGTGCACACAGGCACATGCACACTGCAGGAAGCAAGAGGCTCTGGAAGACACTGACCACACTGAGTAATCATTGTCTTCCTGCCTCTCACAGCCATAGAATCTAGAATTTGCCTTTCTGCCTAGCAAAGGGAGCTGTGCACACCAACAGCTACAACGTGCAGGGTGGGGGGAACATTCCCTCTCACCGGAGTCTTCATGGGTCAAAGGAAAAGGTTGTGAGTCATTGACCGAGCCTATGAATTAGATGTGAATCTAGCAAAGCTTAGTCTGGACTCTGGGAAGCATTTCTTTCCTGAGCAGTTGGTCAGGCACTGGAAAAGGCTTAATTGCAGTTTTGTACTTTTAGATAATTCCAGACAACAAAAATCGAAGGCATACATTCTAATCAATGAAAGGCATAATTTGTCTACTTAGCCATGGTCATTCAGCACAGTCACAAATATGTCCACCATATGTATCATACTTATTAAAAATCATTTACATATTTTAGTCAATAATACCATATAACAGATACATATGAATGTCACAATATTTATTTCAGATGATTTCTCATCAAAAGAAATTTGAATATTATAACTGATTACTGAGAGTTGATTCTTGACTCCAAAGCAACACAAGGGCACACGAATATTTGCCTGAAATTTTGATGGGCTGAAGTACACTAGGACTGTAAGATTTCAGTATCTTGAAATCAATCGTGGCTAGAATGACCGTACTAATCCATCTCTAATTTGCTTCTAATTATGTCTCATACATTTATCATCATTCAGGTTGCACTTTTAGGCTGTAGAAATGCTATAGAATTCACATGTCCCTTAATGTGCATATTTCTGCTAGAAAGCTATACTAAATTCTGCTTGAAAAAAACTGTTGGTAACAGTTGTACACCAAACGAATATAATAATTTTGCAATGGTCACTCTGAGGTTATGTTCAAAAGTGCTCTGTTTATATATATTCTTGGGCAGAACATTTGCAGCAGAGACATTGTGGAAGTATGTGTTGAGTTCCTTTCAAGACAAGATAAAAATCAATATTTCATTAAGTGTTTGACTCTACTTTATATATCTCTATCTACATTTTCATAGAAAAAGAACCATCTTAAAACAAACAAATAATAAAGAGCCATTGGGGATATTATTAAATGAAATAATCAACACTTAATCCAGTATTTCTAATTTTTCAGCTATGAAGCACTCCAAACTGAAAAACATGTAGTCTTCAAAAGAAAGAAAGAAAGAGAGGAAGAATGAAAGAACCTAAATTAATAGATAAATACAGCTAAAAAAGAATTTCCTATGTTAAGGAGTTGAATGTTTTAAACCAGCTTGAAAAGGCTGATCAAAAATATCCACAATGGAGAAATGCTTTCTCTTTAAATACAGCCCACTTGAAAGAGACAGTGAGGACTGAGAGCCAAATAGTAAGAAACTGCAGATTTATTAAATTTAATGCTTTCACTCCTAAATTTCTTGATTAGAAACAAAAATGAAATGCACCAGGGACCATATTTCTTCATGGGATAAAGCTGAAATTTGGAAAAGTTTTAGGTAAAAGTACACATCTGTGAATTTTATTTATAATATGTAAGAAGAGACTGACAATGAATTTTGCCTTGCAGAGTATTGAATTTACATGGACTATATTTCAAAATGCATAATTAAAGAAATTCTTATGATGGTTAAAACTGTATTTAACTTGCTTTTCTCAATTCTTCATTCTCAAGGTCATTTACACTTACAGACATACACATACACACATTTTGTTGCTTAAAGCTAATTTACTTTTGTTGATTATTCAGCAGTGGAAGTCATACACTTCTCCCAGTAGCATCATTACAATGAATTAATAGCACTGTTCACTGTTATTTTTATTGGAAAAAATGACTTTCCACTATTATGTCTCAGCTGGAGCAATCATATGATATCTTAGGTTATCTTATTCATGCCACGTCTTAAAAATAACTTGAGTGCCAACCTTAATTGGATGAATATTGTAGGATCTATTAAGAGAACATAATGAAACACTTTATTTCTTTAGACATTTCCCAATATGGGTTTAATTAAGCTCTCTTTTTCGTTGTTGTTGTTAATTCTGATCAAGTTTTATGAATCAGTCTTATAGAAAACTAAAGAGGAGACATTTTGTGTCCTAGAGGCTCAATTCTGCATTTATTATTTGTGGTACTTCTATGGTATCCTACCAGGAATTTTAGTGTGTAAGGACAGAGGAATTAGGCCTTGGCAAAAACTAGATAAAGATAAATCAATTTACCTCTCCTGGGGATCAAATAACAAAGACTAAGAATATACTGATTACTGGAGCACAGAGCAAGGCTCAGAATGGGAATGGGAAAGCCAGACAATGCTGTCACCACCACCTGCTCCCAGGATGCAGGAGTACCAGGAATTTTAGTGTGTAAGGACAGAGGAATTAGGCCTTGGCAAAAACTAGATAAAGATAAATCAATTTACCTCTCCTGGGGATCAAATAACAAAGACTAAGAATATACTGATTACTGGAGCACAGAGCAAGGCTCAGAATGGGAATGGGAAAGCCAGACAATGCTGTCACCACCACCTGCTCCCAGGATGCAGGAGCTGCAGGGCAGGGGACAGAGCCCTGCACAGCCCTGGATGCAGGAGCTGCTCCCGGGCTGTGTCCCCCCCGCAGGGGGGGGGGCGCGCGCCCC
>NW_008237239.1:6441704-6469554 GCF_000691975.1 Corvus brachyrhynchos | reverse complement strand
GTGTGGGGGGGCTGGGGCTGCCTGCACGCCCACGACACTGCCCTCAGGGGTCAGGCTGGCTTATCCTTGGCTTCCATCAACTCCTGCCTGAAGGACTGAGGGAAATGATTAGGAGGGAAAATAGTGCTATAAAAGTCACAACAGCCCATACACTCGTGGCAACTGAAGGGTATGTGGGTTTGATTTCTATCCTCGGCATGAAATAAAATTTGCCCAGGTGACCCTTTGCCCATTAGAGGTAATGGCTCCTCTCTTGCTGGCTTCTCTAGCAGTGTATTCTCTGTTTGTTGCCTGTCTCAAGAGTAACCATGACAAAAGCCAGACAAAGGCAATCAACAACCAGGAACAAAGCTAAACAAGATAGCTTTCCTTTTCAGCAAAATAAAAACATGGATTGTTTTTCAGCTTACTCTTGGGTTCTTCTTTTTATAAAGTGATCATAAGTTTAAAGACAGAAGAAAATTGCCCACAAATCCAATAAAATTTAGAATACGCAGCTACCAGCAATACCAGGGGATTTCCAAACAATATATTAGCCAACAAATCAATAACAAGAGTAAATCCTTCTGCATTAAGGGCAATCAAATGCTCACTAACAGGTACTATCACCTATATTAATATAATCCCCCAAGTGTCAAAGTTAATACCAAAGGAAGCTTATGCTTCACATGTGATAAGCTGAAGGATATTTCTTAATAATGGTTTAAATAAAAGGAAATTGCATGGAGGTTTTGCATTAAATGATCCTGAACTGACTCAGCTCTGCTGAAGTTTCTTCTTTCTGGAGATGCCATGTTTGCTTATCCCAGAGAACATCCTGGTCCACCAGGACTGTTATGCTAAGCCTGAAATGAATTCTTTTAATCTAAAGGCTTTCTGAAAGTGGCTTTTTTCTGTATCAGGATGTTTACATATACATTTTTTTCCTGACTTGTGAAGGTCAGGAAGCACGTTGTAGTATGTATTTCAAACTTACTTATTACCTATGTAACTTTCCAGGTGAGAGTTTAATACTGGTATGTCAATCAAACCCTTACTTATTGTTATCATCAATAATTTCTCATCTGGACTGTGATTACATAAGAATATAGTGGGAATTTAAATCTTGTAATCTGAAAGCACCTACTGGGGATATTTTGTGGATTTGTTTTAGGGGAAGAGGTATTTGTTGATTATTTACATCTGTGCATAGTCCAACTCCAGAGTTTGGCCAGTCTATCTGTTTCTCCCAGTCAAGTTATCTTCAGGATGTTCCTTTCTCCCAGGCTGATGAAAACTTTTCTTGTATGAAAATGCACATAACAAATAAATGATATAAAAGCAGATAAAGTAACCCTAAATAGTCCCTGCTGTGTCAAATCAGTTAGAGGTAGGCAGGTGAATTTGCCTTTACCTTATCTGATTAATATTTTCTAGCAGTTAATGGCTGGCTTAGAGGCCTTACCTTTTCAGAAGGAGCAATGTTGCAGTTAAGCCACGTACTGGCTTTCAGGAAATTCAATTGCAGAGTTACTACAGGTCCTGGGAAAACATACTTGATTTCTCCTTGTTTTACTGATCCACACTCAAAAAGATAAAATACATAATCTCCTCTGTAGCTTAGCAAAATGCACAACAATGCATTTTTGGGCTGCAGTAAGCTCTATAAGTTAATGGTAACAAGAGACCTTCATCCTGCACATCCCGCATCACCCGGTCTGAATTCAGAAGCCTGCAAAAGAACATTCACGATTTTGCAGAGGCATGTGGAAAGCTGGCTATGTGCAAACTGATTTAATAAGCTAAGTGGCAGAAAGCACTGAAACATGAGACATTGCAGTTTGCCAGGAGAAGCAGCATTCTATGCCTAACTAGGTGTTATTGTTATGGTGGTAATGAGCAAGATCAGTATTTTGTAATTAATAGAAAGGAATTTCAGATGTCAGAGTGATGAGTCAGAAGTTCAAAGAGTAGGTGTTTAAAGAATATTTATGATATAGAGCAGTAACAAGCTGCCTTTCACAAAATGGTTCACACCTAAATAATGGCACTCAAACAATTGGTACAGGGCAGATGTTTTTTGACTAAGCAATGCATTAACAAACTGAAAGGTGTTTCTCAGATATAGTCTCAGATATAGAAAGAGGGTGTGAAAAAAGCTGCTCCTTTGCAGTAACATCTCTCTAGACAGAAAAAAATGAATTCTCATTGCAGAATACAAAAAAAATAAGATGGGGTTTTACACAGAGGACAAGTAGTTTAAGGGAGAAAATCTGCTGTTTAAGGAAGAAGACTAAAAAAAGATCACGCTGATTCTAAGTTGAATGTACTCATACGTGGATATCTAGCAGCAATCAGGAAGAGAGAAAGCAAAATGGCTAATTAAGAAATGTAAAACACTTTGCATCTGATTCCAAATGTTTTGCAAGCATACATATGTCAGCATGTTTCAGGTGAATACTTACAATTCTCTTCTTATTGTCACAAATGTGATGCCCAGGTGATTGATAAAGAGCTAGTAAAGAACTGCATAGAAAACCTTAATACAGGCCTAGTAGCACTTTGTGAAGTACATTGCAGCATTCATGCTAATTACTTTATATGATTAACAACAGAAATCTTTTGAAAGTATTTTATGGCCTGGTTCTGCAAGAGTTATCTACATGCCTCTCTCAAAAAAATATGAGCAGTCTTCTTTGCATCATTAGGATTCACATACTTAAAATTAGCCATGTGAGGTTTTTTTTTCTTCGTAGGTTAGGGCTTTTGCAAAGCTAACGATACACCAGATGGCTGGATGGCACTGAACTTTAGAAGATGAATAAAGAGTAATCATGGAAACTATCACCTGGTAAATCACATTACATTCCCTAGGAAAATAACAGAAGTGAGGTTTTGGGGTTTTTTTTTAAAGGGAAGTAAGCAGCTGACAGCATAAACATGTGCAATAAACAGCAATGAGTGAAATTATGATCCCAGACATACGTGTTAGAGCCCAGGCTGACTATGGTGGGGAGTCACAAATTCGTAACCCTGAGCAATTTTGAGTCTTGTATCCATTATCAGTAGACAGCAGATGCAATACCTAAGAAATTGTATTCAGTTGGGTTAGAAATGAACACTGTCCATGGATTTTTAACTGGCTGACAAGCTATAAAAGAAAAGCAATGATAGACGGTGAGACACTGAGCTTAGGAACAAAAACTCAAGAAGCAATGCTAATGTTTAAGCACAGAACAATTTGACTGATGGGGAACATGTATGAGAATCAGGTAATGTAGCTGAACATTGAGCAAGGGTGGCACGGTAACTCTAATGGTGTTGGGAGAGGAACTTCAGAGAGTGGGCTGGCAGAATAATGCAACACAGAAATTAGAAATAATGGGACATTACAAAAGCAGATGGGCATAAAGGAAAGTGTCCTGACTAGAAGCCATTTTTAATTAGGAACAGTCTCCTGTAAGAAAAGTTACCTGATCTCTAGACTGGGTTTAAAAAGAAAATCTGTGGACCAACTCCACTTATACATGGGGAAGCTGAGTCAGAGAAGCCTCATTTCCAGCCATGACATGACTGCACATTTACATTTACTGGTTGCTTTTTGTGTGTATAGCATTAAATTTATCTCTATTGTAGAATTATTAGTCTTTCATCTATTTACCTCCATTATTTTACTGCCATGTGAGCAAGTGAAGACATTTAGTTTTTTGCAGTCCATTACCCATGTACTCCCATGTGGCCATCCACTGTTTTCTGTCTTCATGTGGAAAAACCAAGGCTGGCTGCAGTGCAAAGGAGCCATCTGTATCCACAAAGAAGCAGGATTAAATTCTGTAACGCAGATCAAACAGAGAATGAGTATGCATTGATGAGTCATGTCTACATGTTCTCCACACCCTGTCTTCTATTTGTCATATTATTATGTTTTTGGCTTAAAAACACTAGTGCTCAAGCAAGAAGCTCTTATTAAACCTCACATTTGCGTTGCATAAAAGTGCAGTAAGATAGCCTTGATTTCTGATGTTCCTGTCCAATGATGTGGGAGGGCCTTCATAAACTAAGGACTTTTCCAAACATGGAAGGTAGCTATGATTCAAGCCTGCAAGTGCTGTCAAGGTGACAGGTATCTGGTGACACCACGAGTCACAACTACTTTTACAATTTAAAAATCTGGGGTAAAAACAAATCAATAAACTGACTGAAGTTATTTCTAAGAAAGAAGAAAGGAAGAAAGACAAAGTACATAGGTGAAGATTTCACAAGGTAGATTAGTAAAAACTACAAAGCAGCCTCTAGCTGTTTTCTATCCCTAGCTGCACTTCCTCAATTCTGCTAGCTAGTGCTGAAACACTATTTATTGATTCACACATTTTTCTATTCCACTTTAATAAGAAATGTTCATTCAGATTTAAAATAAGAACAATAAGGTCATGGATTACACTTCCCACTCTAATGCTAAGTAGATGGTTTCTCTTACTGTATTTCAAAAAGTTATTTCAGTGTCCAAGTAATCAGGAAAGTTGTAGGAAGAACACAGTGGATTTGAAAAATTATTTTAACTGGCCAAAAGTCACATTCTTTTAATCTAGCGTAAAAATTGAATATTTAAGGTTTTTTCTCATTGCATGGCCATGCCCTGAGTGTGTATCTGTTATTATTACAAACTGGCATTTTAGTTTTAGGAGGGGAATAATACTGCCAGGAAACTAATTTTTCAGGTTCTGAATCTAAATGCAAACAGACCTAAATAACCTGCATGTCTGAAAACCCTAAAATTTTGCCTGCCTTCAGAATACTGGCTATTTTGCTGGACAGAAGTAACACTGTATTTCCCATTTTCCATGTATCCCTGAAACTTCCACACCTGCACTATTTATAAAGCAGAAAATTTAGCTGATTTGACCTCTAAATCATTATAAACATCAGCTACTACTAAAAAGCTTTTATTCACCAACAGTTTTCAGAAGCAATGCAAACTTCTGAAGGCTTAATTAGATGAAGGTCTTGGATCACCAAACTCAGCCCAATTTATCTTCAAGTACTCACGTTTTTTACTCTATTATTGCTTTACTTCTTGACTGGGCAGAATGTGGGCCAAGGTCAGGTGATAATTTCTTGCCAGAGGAAGATTGCTTGGGAGGGGACATCCTCCTTCTCCGGGGCCATCAGTACACTGACACCTCCTGCAAGTCCAGAGGAGCCAGCCTAGGTTTCAAAACAGCCACATAAAACTCTCATACCAAGCTCAGATTTTTTCAGCTGAGATACACCGTACAACACAGAAGGGCAGTTCTTCTGCTGGCTGAGATGTGCCTGCACTGCACCCACTAACGAGGTATTTTTTCCTTGCAATTTCATTCATTCTAATGCAGCTCTAATATGCATCTTACATTCAGTCCTCCTATTGTTCTGTACTTGTTGTTGTACTCTCTCCTGCTTTTTAATGAATTCATTTCAGTCAGAGGCTGCTGCTGCACATGAAGTCAGAAAGGAGTTCTTCAAGAAGCCAACCCCACATAGCTGGCTGTGTTATGCACCTCAGTTTTTCAAGGAGCCTGTCTATAAACCTTCTGAATTGAAGATAACCTTTCCCGACAGCTCTGTCCTGTAGTGAAAATCAATCACTTGTCTTGTGAGTCTGCGTGGACATCTGGGATGCCAAAGACAGAGTCCTTGACCTATGTTTACAGGGACTACACTGAGACCAAGGCAGGGTAAAGCAGCCACCAGCATGCTGTGTACTGGATCCTAGCATGATGAGCAGTAATGACCTGTCAAGGAAGCAGCCCATGTAGCAGCACACTGTGAAATATCCTGGGGGACTCTCTTTATGAATTCAGCATGCCCTCAGGCAAGAATGAAATCACACATCATTTAAATATTGTTTCATACTTTCCTTTTAGGGTGTCTCATCCCTTTCTTTGGTCTGTTCAAATCTATATTTCTACAAATTTTCAGAATAAAGAGAAAGCCCTGAAAAGACCATTCCAACCTTCCCCCAAAAGTGCTGTGTCTTGGAGGTTTCAGATTTTTTCACACACAAACCCCTTTTATCTCAATAGGGATTTGAAAAGGCAGACAGAAAGAATTTTTTTTGCTAACTATTATCTGATCATTTTAAACAGGAATTGATCACTTTGTTTTATCATCATCAAAGCTTGGCAGCTGTTTTCAAGGAGTACATGTTGATGTGGGAGCAGCTTGCAAATAGTCTTGGAGAAGAAAGGAAATATAATTTCATGCCCTTAGTGTAATAAGATGATGCACAACACAAGAACAGTGCAATCTCCAATGGAGGTAACAATAAACCCCGAGTCCTTTATTTGCCAATGCCTTTGTCTGCTGGTTTTGTTTTTTCTTTCAGCAAAGACAGTAGCTTTGCTGTTTTAATGCTCTTGCATCTTTTGTTTTTTCCCTGCAGTACTGATGTTTGTTCCCAGGTACAGGGTAGATTGCCAAGGTTTTGTCTCTGGGCTTGCTGATGACCTCTGTGGCTCTGCCCTCCTGCCAGCTCCCACACCCAGTGTGGCACTGCCTGCAAAGGGCTGAGGGCTCTGCCCTGCCCCTGCTTCATCCTGGACTCTTGTCCAGCTCTGGGGCCATGGGAATGCTGAAGGTTGCCAAGATTAAATGATTTGTTCAGGTCACACAAGAAGGGGAAAGCCAGATTTCCTTACTTATGTAGTAAATAAGAGTCTGCTATCAGAAATTGTTTGTGGTTACAATAGGAAGGGATTTCCATTTTCTGAACATTATTGTAATTTCTGTAATTGTAAATTGTTGTCCAGAATAAACTTCTTTTCCCTGTGTGCTGAGCCTCTGTTAAAACGGAGGGCTTAAATATACTCAAAGAAGCATCATAAATAGCCTAAAAAATACCTTTGCATATAAAAGCCCCATAAATGACTCACAGAGACATGAATCAGAAGGAAAAAATACATTCCAGGTATCTGTAAAGGCCTGCATGCAGGGCCTAAAATGGCATTAATTTCCATGGACTATGAAATAGAAGTGTAGGCATGCGCTTCATTTTCTCAGCAAGCTCTCACTGATAACAGCAATTCAGAAGCTTCATCACTTTGAGATATACATTGTTCCACTCATTTGAGAGCTAAAAACCAGTGTCACAGACAAGAGCTACCTCGACCAGAAAACTTGCACTCTTTTTTTGCCCTCATCGTTAAAGAGAGTGCATCATTAAAAAGCAGAATTGTTTGTCCTTCTACAGAGAGCTGCAACAGAATGGTTACACAGGGAAACAACACTTAAGGGGAGAAAGTCAAAATACTTTGATCAAAAAATTCTGTGCCTCTGCTTCTTGACATGGGCTTATGAGCCAGGAACATATATGGCTAGTTAAAATCAATATTTCTTTTCTTTGAATAGCACACCATAAAATCTACATATCTTGTTGAAATATTCAGCGAGTCGCTCCTGCCCTACAAGTGCATTATTATGTTGTCTCGTGCTAAATACAAAGACAAACAGCTGCAGAGAGATTTTTGCCACACTTCATATATATCAAGCACAGCAGATGTAGCAGACTCCTTTTGGTAGCAGACATTCTTTCCTCTATCTGAATTGTCTCTTAGGTATATAAATGAAGATGGGATTATGTCTTTGCTGAACAGCAGGTGAATGAATCACAAAAAAGCCTCGGTCAGTCTGTAGATAAAACATGATCACTTACCAGGCTTTTTGTCTAAATAAAGAGCTGCAGAGAAATGGCCTGATTTTAGAAAGTGGTGGAGAGAAAGGAATTGGTGGAGGAATGCTTATTGTTTTTTTAAAAAGGGTCTTAATCCATTGATTCATTGCCTAATTTAACTTTTGATAAGTGCTCATCACTATTTTTGACTATTCACATAAGCAAGCAAAAGTGTGGTTGTGAAGGGGGTAATGACAGTTCTGTTCCATAATGTATTCAGCCAAGGTGCCCTTATTCATGTATTATACACATGGGCATTTTTAATATGCAGGTTGCAGCTATTTAAAACCTTGCTAATGCTTCGTGGAAAAAAACTGAATCAGTCTACTGAGATTTCACCTATACAGCATGTCTTTTTTCCCCCTCACTATTTTATAACCAGAAGCTTTTGCACTAATGCTGAATCTTTTTCACTAAAGTGTTTGTCTGATTTTGCTCTGAGATGCTTGGCTGAAGTTACAGCCCTCACTGATATCTCTCGGTGTCTGCTGCGATGACACTAACTGGTTCCTGTTTCCAGAGCGAGCTTCTGACTTTTCTGAAAGTGGCAATAAAATCCTGCTCTCTCTCAGGTTGAGCAGTGTGGTTGTTAAGAACTGTGGGTTTGCGTCACCCTAAACAAGACTTAAATCCTTCAGAATTGTACTACTGCTGTATTCACACTGAGTGTTTCTAAAATGACCATTGAAATCAGCAGCTGACCTGCCCTTCACAGCATTCTTTAATCAGAAAGGAATTTTTTTTCTTGCTGTTTTAAGCCACATTCCATCCAATTTCTGAAAACAAGGGTATTCAGATCTGGACTGTTTGATAAACACATATGAATACTCTCCTCTATTCAATTTATCTGAACGGTTTTCAAGACAACAGATATTTCCTTATTGATTCTGTTTGCCGAGGTAATTAAAGCGTGTTCATATCAGAAATTTCTCAACTCTTCAAGATTATTAATATCATATTCCTTTTCAGGGAACTACTCAGAGAAATAAAGAAAATGGTTAATATTAAAGACATCACACAGCTGAAGAATAACAATAATGTGTGCTGCAATGGTCGTCATCCAGTTACACAACATGTAGACAAAATGTACCTCAGGTCTTACCTGAAGGAGCTCTGGCTCATTGTCATGTGAATTGTGCTGATATCATAATTCCTTTGCCTCTTTGACTACATGTAGGTACTATAATACACACAAGAAATAAGATGCTCTCTTCAATTATAGGTTAGATAGTCACTGTGTGTTTGATGAGTGGTGATCTTCTGTTATTCAAAGTCTTACTCATCTCTGCTTGCCCTCTGCTTGAAGTGTCCCAAAAATAAATGCATTTAAAGTTTTTCATGACCCTTGCCAGGTTTTTCCTTTTACGACAGTAATTTGAACCCAGCACAGGTCAGCAGAAAGAAGCTGGAATTATCCTCGTAAATAGACAGTTGTTTGTAGCAGCTGGAAAAAGGAGGTCACAGGGCTTGCTCTGCTTCCCAGGCTACTGCTGCTCTTGCCACAAGTGACCACTACCAATGAACAGACTTACTGGGCATCTCAGCAGAAGGGTTAGAGAGTGAGTTAAAGGGTGACTGAGTATTAGCATTCCCCTACCCTAGACAAGAGTTGTTTGCACTCCTGTTGCCAAGTAAAAATACAGCGAATATATATAGTGCTTAAAGAAACCTGCCGTTTAGGTGAAAGTTGTGAATAACTTTGCCTTCTTAACACAGAGAAGCGACTTATATGTGCCAATATTGCATTAGCGTTGCTATTATTGAAACATTAAATATGAAAAGCTAAGACATTTCACTGGCCTGCAAGACTTTTTGAAGGGCTACAATAAAATATTTTTCATAAATATGTTCACATGCGTACCTATCAAACACCTCTATGTAATCCATCCTTACTGCAGTGGCACTGTTGCATTGCATTGGCTTGATTCTACAGCAGTGAAGCCTATGAAACTTTTTTTTCTCTCAGCAGCAGTTAGAAATCATCCTCAGTTGATTTTTTCCTCCAGAATAAGAAAATCTGAGGCAGTTATTTATTTTTGTACATTATTTGAGTCACCTATAGGTGGAGCTCATACACTGACACAGGCCATACCACACCATAACACACTTCAGCACCTCAGCTCAGCCAGATGTTCTTGGGCCTAGAAAAACTTGTTAATCAAATGTTTAGATATTTCTAATAATGCAGTTGGATATAAAAACTAAATTCTATTTTTATTCAAGGTAAATATGGTAAGTAATGAACTCTATTTTCAATTCTAATGCTTCCCAATGCTGAAGTTCCATTTTTCTTCCAGAAAAATGGTATAGGACTATAAGCAAAGCATATGGCCAGCCTTTTTGTTTCTGTCACAAAAGATTACTTTGGTTAATTACCAGTTTTCTTGGCAGGCTCAGCAAAATGTCCAGGAATATATTTTCAAGATCCATCAGATTTTCACACTACATGCTTTTTAGACTACAGAGCACACATGGCCTGCCCAAAAAATAGGCCTTCCCACCCCACTCCTGCAAATGCACATATTGTCACTGAATTAAATGGCAGGGAGTGCAGCTGAGTTAAATTGTAAATACCAAAAATGTACATGACATGAAGATATGTGATAGTTACAACATTTAATGGAAAGCCAAGGTGGGGGATCCCATTCCTAATTTCATCACTTAACTCTCCCATGGATTTGAGGAAATAGCTGATCTGTATGTTATCTGAGTTCTACCAGCTATAATCTGGGGATAATAGCAATATTCACACAAAATACTTTGAAATCTTCCTGATAAAAAATGCTAAGAAATGCAAATACCTTTAAAAACATTTTGATTTTTTTTATTTTCACATATTTCCTGGGGTTTGGTGCATTCCTAAAATAGCAGCGAGTCAGCAGATGTAGCACAGCTTTCCAGGATGAGGGACCTACACATGCTGCACATTTCAGGTGACAGAATGAACACTGGAGTTTTTTTGTGCAGAACCTGCTTTTAAGTCATGATAATCAGGCACTGACACATCTGGTCTGAGGAAAGGCTTACTGGTGCCAGCTGAAGTTGGGCTGCGTGCATTAATAAATAACCTGTGCTGAGGTTTGGTTTAAAAGGCACAAGATGGCCTGGTCCTGTCCAAAGAAGTAGCAGGAAGCTTGGCCTTTGGCCTGAGAAATAACCTGGAGAGAAGCAGCTGAGGCACAGCTTGCTCTACAGCCATGATTATCACTGTAGCTGTGACATGTCATGCTCAGAAGTATTAGTTTGGGGCAGAAATAGTAGAGTCTGTCTTCTAAAATACAGAGTCATTGCCACAATAGCAGCATTGAGCCTGTTATTAGCAGAGCATTACTATGAGGTTAAAAACAGATGTTCCAGTTCAGCAAAATAATGTGCACTAAACCTTCTCACATCACAGAAGATTTTCTCCACTCTTCTGAGTGACTTTGCTAAGAAATCAATTCCTACCATCCATTCATCTGACAAGCCAATGTCTTACACCAACCACAAGACTTTCAGAGAAGCAACTTCATGCTCTTTGCCACACTCCATCCTATGAAAGAGCTTCTGAAAGAACAGCTACAGTCATCTGATGGCTCTGGAGGTTCCTCTTCAATCTCTTCTATTATAATGCACCAAAAGTAAGAGAGTCAGAGAGCTGATGCTTAGCATCACTGCTGCTTGGCATGCACAGTCATGTAGTCTTGAAGCACTCTTCCTTTCTGTCTTGATATACACGTGTTATTTTTTGTCTTCTACCCAGATTGTAAGTTTCCTATGGCATTAACTAAGTTGAAAAGTTAGACAATGCTCATGTCTCTGGGGTGCTATAAAGTTTGAATAATAGTTATACCAACAGTATCTTTCCAAGAAAAAAATTGGGGCTGGCAGATGGAAACCAACAGAGTTAGAAGAACAAATATTGTAATGATACTTTAAAATGACACTGATGTTCTGCCAAGGCTAACATTTGCTTTGCTTATAGTCCTATACCATTTTCTGCTAGTAAAATCAGAGGGAAACTTAATATACTTTAAAATGACACTGATGTTCTGCCAAGGCAATGCTAGTAAAATCAGAGGGAAACTTAAAGCAACTCTAGTGAGTAAGGGTGAAAGAAGGAAAGCAGAGGATAAGCCCTTGACCTGGAAACTGGGAAACATTTTCTCAGCTTGGCCATTACAAGCAGAGTATTAAAAAGTGACAAAGAAAGGCATCATGGCTAATCCACAGGAGTTCATGTAGTAAATCCCTATTTTACTTTGGTAGAATTGCAGAGGAATCCAAACACCAAAGGGAAAAAATCTGCATCATATTAAAAATGCCACATATTTAAAAAATTCTTTTGTGACATATAAGTACTGGATATAGAGTTTTAAATACTTGTGATATTAGTGATACTTTTGTGGCATGGGATGCATTTTTCATTAATGTATCCTGAAATTTCAGCTGTTTCCACTGATGGTACTCCACAAGGAGAGAAGAGCTGATCTGCAACATTCAGACTGAAAGACTGTGATGTAAGTCTGTATTTACCATCCTTTTCATCTGGATTTCTGAGATTCTACCACTATGAAATTCAGATCGAGATAACAGATTTATAATCTATTTTTGAAAGATGCAGGAAAGATATATAAAATGAAAACTTTTCAACCCAATGAGTGATATAATTTTTGAACTTTGTCTTCCTGGGAGAAATCTAAATGCAAAAATTGGTATGGCAATAAACACTGACAGAGGAAAGGAGACACCCAGTTCCCTGGCACAGTGTCACTAAACTCAGCCTTTTAAACCCAGTAACTGGGGAAACTCTGGGCAGATTGCTAGGATATGAAATGTGTGTTTCTAATATCTATTGCAGCATATTTTGCCATTTTACTTCCACTAACTTTGAGAGGAGAATTGATTTGGTCACTTGGTTAATTGAAATGCTTAAGCTAAAGTTTTTGTTTACACTGGAAGCAAGTCTTTCATGAAAAGCTTTGTCCATCTTAAAAGAGAGCTCACAAAGCAAGGGAGACGTGATGGTGGCCACTAGAGAGTGGAAAGATGAGTGTAAAGTGAAGTGCTGCTTGCGAAGTCCTGCTTTGCCTGTCTCAGGAGAGCAGCTGCCAAGCACACTTGAGAAAGAAATCTGAAATCAGACATCTGTATGTGCATTGCGTCCACCATGTTTGCTCTGAGGAGAGAGAACCATATGAAGCAAGACAGCAAAGGTGAAATCCAGCAAGACATCCTACTTTATTGCCATGGCAACCCCACCCTGATGAAAAGTAGAAAAACAATAAAACATCTTCAGGAAAAAAAAAAATCAGTGCTATCTACCAAGGGAATTGAAGAAGATGCACTTTAAGGAAGAGCTTGACATTTCCACCATTTGGTGACTCTTTGAAACAAATGTATGGCTGCAGTTTTTGCAAGCTACAGAGTTAGAACATATTGTACTTGATAAATTATTTAGTTTGTTTAGCAGCTAATGTCTGAATTATAAGTGAAAGCTGTAGTTACAGATTAGAATCTTTAATGCCGCTGTAGCCAGACAGAATACTATTATTTTTGTGATTTTCCTTGATGTCTTCTAACATCTGTCGTCCTAGACTAGATTAACACTAGAATCACCTTTCCTACATTGTACTTTCCAGGATGAGGGAATATGAGTGTGGATAAATGTGTGTGTGTACCTTATGCAAGCATATGTCCGAGTCTGTATGTCTGGGCTTGTAAAGAGTTTTATGCATTATACATGCTCTCTCTGAATTGGTTGTTGATTTTCATGTGAATTGAAGTTGGTTACATACAGAGCCCATATAGGGGCTTGGGTCAAGGAGCCCAGCAATAAAACATCTGCTTGTAAAGAAAGCAACAACACCTCTTACATCCCTGTGCTGATGTGGAACCAATATGAGATAGCGGAGCGCACAACACATGCTGCCAAGGGGGCAGAGCTAGGGCAGGTGAAAGGCTCATACCAGGTACTTTGTCTGCACAGCTCTTGTGAGAGTTGGAACTGCTCTCACACTCTTGCTGCCTCTCTCCAGAAGGCTCCTGGAATGGCCCAACAGCTGCAGTGGACAGCCTGCCTTTCCCTGCCCTGAGGCACTGCTGTGCAGCAGGGAAGGTGTGATCTATACCTCCCCCAGCCTTAGGGAATCTGATCTAGCAGTTGTGTTTGCCAAATATAATCCTTTAATTTTCATCTGCTATTTGCAAATATTGTTTCTTGTAACTAATTTGCATGGGCAATGGTTATTCTAATTTTGCACAGTAATGAGAAAAGCAATAAGACTATCTTACCAAAGGGCACTTTTAAAACTAAATATATTGCTCTCTGTTTCAAATAGCTTATATCGGATGGGGTTGTTTTTGTTTGTATTAACTGTAGCTAAGCCCTTACAGTGGCATCTAGAGATCCTGTTTCAGGTTATAATTCCTTTGTACAAGGTGATAGGTATACCAAAGAACAGAAAAAGTAGAATTTGTCCTAGAAATATGATATTTGTAAGATATGAAGGTGAGAACTGATAGCAAATCACTTGATTCCCTGTTCAGGAATTGATGCAATCACCTTCCTGTATCTCCATATACATAATGGATGGGGAGATCAGTGTTCTTCCTTAGCCCTGTCTGGCCACCACTGCTTAACACCACATGGACAGCCTTGTTCTTCAGCACCCACCCAAGCAGTGACGGGTGTTGGAGGAGAGAGGGAGGAAATCCTCCCCAGCAGCAAAGCTCTTGGCTGCTCCACCACGTGGAGCCCTGAGCTCTGCACTGACAGTAGCCAACAGTCCTGGCATATGTTCTAAAGGAGACTCAAACTACAGAAAAGCCAATGGAAACCATTTGGCAGGCATGAGAACATATTTTTGAAAGGGTTACTGAAGTTTAATGCCTTTGTAACTGGAAGGATAAAAAGCTCAGTCCTGTAGTAAATTCAGACCATTTTTTACTCTGAGGGGAGGCTGTGGCCTGTAGTCTCTACTACATTCATCAGGAACCATGTCAGAGTTTAACACAATACTGCATTAGTGCATGATGTAAAATGGAGTTATGATGACAAGAACTTATAATAAATTTGGTGTGCCTATGGCAATAACTCAGCAGCTGGTGTGTGCCACCCTATGCTGGGAAAAGCATATGCAGACTTTCTTTGAAATAGCAGCAATTCAGAAATACGTTTGCTTAAAAAAACCCACAGAGATGACATGCTGTCTGGTTCCACAGAAAAGAGTGTTTGGGCTTTTGCAGAACTATTTCATTTAATTTGGAACAAAACCTATGCCTTGTGGCCAAGGTCATGGAGACTGGGATAATTCACTGAAGGACAGCACAAACTGAAGTTGTTTTGGAATAGAATTAACAACAGCTCAAACTTCCTCACTGAGGATATGTCAGGAATGGCTTTCTCCTTTCTCCTTACAGTGAGTGCATCTTTCCTCCTGATATTAATGGGAGATGTGGCCTCCTGCACCTCCCATCACTGTTGATGAGAGATGCACATGCCACTAATGTTAATGAGAAACACACATGCATGTAACTCCCATTAATGATCATTAGATATCCACAGGAGAACCCTCGTTAATGCTAATGAGTGTTGCACGTATATGTAATTCCCACCAGTATTAGCCTGAGATCTCTGTGCATGTATTGCCCATTAGTGTTAATGAAAGATACACATGTGTGTGGCTGAAACTGCTGTCAATGTTAATAGGATGTATGCAGGAACTGACAAAATAATATACTTTACCTTGATAACAGGAACTTGCCCTTGGTGTTTGGGTTCTAGTTCATCTTGAGGAAATGCACGGCTTTCTGTTAATAATCCAGTTTGTGTATTATGCTGTGGTCTAAGCTCCATACCAAATTAAGGCAAAATGCAGAGGTTCATTTTCCAGACAATGTGAAGTCTCTACGTCACAGATCAGAGAAGAGAAATTTCAGTATTTATGCTGGGGTCAGTATGTGGAGTTGGTGAATACATGCTTTGATTCAATGGGATTTGATCAAAATTGTCTTTCTTAATAACAATAAATCTCACCCAAGGCTGTACTCTGATAGGTACTTGTGCAGCTGTGATCTGCCTTGAACTTGGGTCCTGCCAGCTATGCTTTCATTGGGCCTGTGAAGTGTGTCGCAATTTATTTTACAAATTTTCTTTTGTAGTTGCCTCTAATCAATTAGAGGAGTGGAGGTGTGGAGAAGGGGCATGAATTGCACCCTTCAGTGAAAGGAGTTAGTGGAATTTACAAACTGAAAATGTCACATATGGGCTGCAGCCTTTGCTGTTTCTGGGGATCATTTGTGCAGATACTAAAATTTGCTACGTATCTTTCACATCAGCAAAAGCCCATAGATAGTGAACAGACAAGACCTCAAAATATTTAAGATCACAGTCAAAAAAAAATAGTTCCCTGCAATATTAATTTTTAAAAATGCTAACAGGGCACACCACACTATAACCTCAGAAAATCCCAGAGCTCCTTACCAAAACCAGGTCTTGTTACCTGCTGGCTAGGAGCATGTAGAGCAACCTGTGCCTTGCAGAGCCACTGTAGCAGCATGAAAGAGTAGAGAGTATCACCCCTACTTGGCACCGTACACATGACTTGCTAAGGAAACAGCCAGGGAAGTGTGGGTGTGTCAGAACTACACCAGTGTAAAGTATCTTGTGTCCTTTCCATTCCCATATCTGTTTCAGGACTGGTCTTACTTGTTAAGACTGGGAGATAAGTGGCTGATCAAAAAGGGAACTTGTCACCTCAGTTAGACTTATCCTTGTAGGAAAGGAAATCTCCTGCATTGCTACCCTGTTTTATGCTTAGAAAAACTAAAATGTGACACTATTGGCCTTGTCAGAGAGGGTCTGTCTACAAAACACGGCACTGGTATATCCAGTTTAAGAAACTCCGGCTCCTCAACATATCTCTCCCCAGCCCTTTTCCCCCTGCTTCACCCCAGGGCTCTAAGTCACACCAGCACTCTGTGTGGAACTGGGCAGAGAATTAGATGATCGCAATCAGCTGCTTTAGAGAAAGCACACAGTATCAGGGTGCTCTGCTTGTCTTTTTTTCTTGTGTCCAGGTGATTTGGACGGATGACCCAATTTACCACGGCCAGTCGTATCAGGATGACTGAGGGGACTAAAGACCACTGTGCAAAAGACAGGAAGAGGCAATTTTGAGAAAGGTGGTTACTACAAGAGACAAAAATCTCACCAAGTTGTATTCTCAGGTCCAGCAGTCAGTCCTTGTGACTCCTGGAGTCAGCAGAAGCCCAGCAACCTCAGGATTTTGAAGGACTAAGGCCACACCTGGATGACAATTAAGAAACAAATTAAAGCCTGTGCCTTATTTGTCCTGTTAATTACTTTTTCTAGATGCTGCAACATATTCTTCAAGCTACGCCTGCTCTTAATTGCTTAATTGCTACCAGCCAGGAAACAAGGGCATTCCAAGTCAGAGGAGCAAATACAAAATAAGAAGAAAACAATCTCAAACCCAAAGAAAAGAAACACAAAGTGTGCTCCTGAAAGCGCATACCCTTCAACCTAGGAATAAGGAATTAAATTTGGCACTGGGATTCATGTTAACAACAGCCTAAAAACTAAGAGAAATCTATCACAAAACTGTGATTTAGGGCTCAATTTTCCTTTCTGAGCATGTAGCCTTTGTTTACATATTTGCAGCTCTGGGGCACAGCAGTGTAATCAAGTGCTCCTGCTTTTAATTAAGGGAGTAAAATTTGCATATGCAAACTCCCCTCTTACTGGTGTTAATGCCTCAGCAATGCCAGCAGCTTTGAAGGAACTAAGCAAACAATAAAAGGCAGAAATCAAAAATATCCAACAATTAATCAATTTTGTTTCACAAAAGTAGGGGAATACAGAGAAGATAATATTAAATATTTCCAGTCATAAAGAAAGCATGACGTAACTGCAATTCTGGACCATGTTTTAACTGTGGAGGTGTTTTTATAGCTAGTACAGAGTCCTTGTCCTGTAAAAGGGCCTGAGGTAAATAACTCAGGAGCAGGGTTTTCATGCTGTGGGAAAGCCAGGCATAGGTGAAAACACTTGTAGTCTTGACAGACTGCTATTTACAGAAGTGCTCCTCCCTCATGCAGCCTGGAGAGGTGCTTCTGGTTTGAGAAGTAAAGCCTTGCACCTCAGGCTTTCCCAGCACACTCCATATCTTGCTGCTTCACCTTCCGTTTTGGATCACCACAAACATACATATCTCCTCTGCAGGGGAACACTGACAAGAATCGATGCAAGACAAAGACAAGTGTGTGTTATTTAAAAACCACTAAATTTGTGGGCTAAAGATAATGTCAAGGAGATATCCACAGATGCACCAGAAAAACTGAGATTTTCAAGCAAGCATACAGGGGTTACCAGAGGACTAGAGGAAGTTTTGATTTTTTTCATGTTTGTTTAGCTATACAATCCTCCAGTAAAATTTGTATTGTAGCATTAAATCCCACTGACCTGCTGACATCCAGAAGGCAAGTCTCTCATTTTAAGGAGAGAGGCAGAATCTTGGCATAATATAATGCTGCTTGGAGCAATCTCCCTGTCCATGCAGGTACCTGAGTGGTTAGAAGGGAGTCAGTCCTTAGATCTTCCTGAAAGAGCACACCATGAGTATGCCTGCATTAATATTGGAACTGCACATACTACAAAATGCTGTAAACATAACAGGCTCCAGAGGAGCCACTATGGTACACGGAGTAAAAAGTGCCCTTTTGTAATTGCTCAAATGCATTTTGACACGATAGACCAAAAATACAGAGCTGGTCTATTGAATAAACACTGCAGTGAGCTTCAGAGCTGTTACAGCCTATTGAGTAAAAAAAAGTTTTAAAAATGGTCCAAGCATATCTTTTCACAATATGACTGAATTGCTTCAGAGAAAACTATTGTGTTGGCTCCCAGGCATGTCCATGAGTGATTTCCTTTCTTTTCCTTTTTGTTTCACCATTTAGCTTGACTGTTACGCGTGACACTTGCATAATGATGCACGGTTCTTTCCAGTCCCTGGGCACAAATTTTAAGAAACTTGTTATAAATTCACCCCATGCTAAAGCAGTTCAGCTGCTGTGGGTTTAAAGACCAACCTCAGTAAATATTTTAACATAATCTGTAAGTAGGGGGAACGAAAGGTGATGCTGAGAGAGGGAAAGGCATTATCTAGCAAACTGGGAAGAGATAAAGCAGTCTTTCTCTGCCTACTGCCGACTTCACCTTCTCCTTCATTTTCTATCCTGTTTTTTGAAGTAATTCTTCTTTTCTAAACTAATAATGGAATGAAACCTTTTCATAACATTCCATTTCATGACAGAGAGAAGATATCTTGATCCATGTCCATCATTAGTCTTGATCATAATTTTATTTCATCCAATGTCTTGAAAAGGCTTATAGAGAACAAAACTAATTATAAGACTGATTCATCTTCTCTGTGAAATGCAATAAATTAAGAGCACATAAAGAATTAACTCGTACAGCACTTAAAAATATTTGTTGTCTAATTATCCAGGGCAAAACTATCCGTAATTGATATTCTCACAGCCTAGGAACAGCTAAGTTAATAGGGCTGCATTTTGTTCTCACACCTCTAAATGAGAAGATACTCTTCTAGATTATACAGCTGTAATTGTGAGTAGGCTATTTGAGTCTGACATACTTTAGGGCCTGCCCTATGAACTCTTCTGGGCATTTCCTTGAGGACAAAAACCCCTAAGTTTTTCTTGGTCCCACTGAGAGCCTCTGCACTGAAGAAACTGAGTAACCTTGTTCACCCAGGAGGCACGTGAGAGCCCCAGTACCTGTGAGGTGTACAGAGCACTGGAGACAGACTTTTCACCGCCTCCCTTTCACTTAAATGTGAAATAAATGGAAAAATAAAGAATAGAAGCCATATTTAATAGTGTGTTAATAGTAAACAAACTGCAGAAATAAACAATAAGCAAGGTACTATTCGGCTTAAAGATCGACATCAGAAAGTATGCAAAGAGTTACCTAAGTTTTATGATAAGGAACCCAGAGTTTCAGAAAGGGAAAAGGTAATGTTTAGGCTGAGCCAAAGTCCCTTTCTGTTAGTGAAGGAGAGAGACAAGCTTCTCCAGAAAGAGACTCACACCTCACCTTGTCCTGGAACTCCACCAAACAGGCTGCTCACAGAAAAGGAAACCAGTTGAAAACAGATGCTTTAATCTTCAGATAGCATAAGCAAGATGAGACTAATTGTGGATATGGTTTCAGCTGCTGAGCTTTCAAGAAATACATGCAGTATAGCACACAAGACATCGCAGCTTACAGCCAAACAACAGGCTTGTAGTTCATGTTAGAAGTGAAGAATATAACATCATAGAGTTCTCAGCTCTTGTTTTGTCTTTCAGTTAAGAATAAGAAGCAAACAAAAAGTTTCCCAGAGTCCAGAAATTGGTGACAGTATAAAAAGAGAACCATAGTAACACTGAATTTTAATGGAAACTCTGAAGGAGAGTGCACTTTGAATTATTTTAAGTTTACGATGTATCTTTCAAGCAGCTGTAATAAGACACAGCTTCCAGAAGTCACCTGGCTCAGTGCACAGAATATTCAAAAGTATTTTCAATATGGAAAACAATATTTCATGTATCAAACAATAAATTTGAAAACACTGCTTAAATACTTACCAAGACTATTGACTGGTTTCATGGTGACTTTACTAATTTTCACTTGGAAAAGGCTTATCAGTATCTCCAGGGTTTTTCAATACAAGAGAAACGGTAAATTATCCTTGGTTCCATGGTAAAATAAAACAGCCCAAGGTGTTTACCAGCAAGGCTGTAAATCATGACAGAGCATCTGTGGGCTTTTTATTTTAATGCCCCATCATGAAGACCATAATGATTTGCAGTGTTTACTAGCATGATTATCTTTCTAACAGAGAAATCAAAGACTTTGTGTTTTGGGATTTTTTTCTACCTGCAAAGAGTAAGAGAAAATCAGCATTCTTATGGAAAAAACTGTGGTCTCCTATATTGTTATAGTACAGTGAAGCAAATAGCTTAAGGCTGAGAAGATAAAGCTGTGGCCCTTCTCTATATGCTGAATCCACCAAACCCCAGTGGCCTCTCAAGACTAAAAACTGGACTGGATCTTCCACAGACAGCTGTTTAATTTAGCAGAACTCCTGCTTTGTACTTCACAGATCCAGAGTCCCAGGATACTTTCCCAAATTCACATGAAAAGGTCCACTCTGGCCCAGGCATGCTTGAAGATGGCAAGGAAGTTAAATGGCAGATGTCTTGTGGAACATGTCTCCTCACACACTCCAAAAGCTCTGCTGTCTTGCCCTGAGGAAACCTGGGAAGAAGCTGCTGCACACATGGGCTTGTCTGGGAGTGGCCAGGCCCCTTGCTGGGCAGTGTGACAGTGTCTGGGGTGGGTCTGTTTATGGGGTGCACGGCACATGCTCGCTTGTTATGAACTACAGAGAAGCCAGGCAAGAATTAATGCTGCCAGTGGTCTGGCAGTGCCTCGACCAAAAGAGATTTGGGGAGATGCTGGCACACTGCTCCTACCCCCAGCCAGCACCACTGTACTCCTGTCTGAGCTACCCAAGGGACTAGGAAAATGTGTGACTTTATCTTTATTTGGCAACTGTGCATTTAACAACCGGTTCAGAATTTCACACCTATTTGTCACCTGGCTAAAGGGCACTTTATTTTGCAGAAACTAAGTCAGACCTCTTAAGCAGAGCACATGCCAATACTCTCTTGATTAACTAGTAGTCAATACTCTAGAACTGTCACCAGTTTCCAAGGAGACAGACCCAATAAAGCAACTAACCCTATTCAGTATGGCCCAACTGAATACACAGCAATAATATTTTACATTTATATAAGCCATTCATCCTCAAGCATTTCAGAGATTATAGTGTTCTGATACCACTGTGGTGACGGTATCATAACTACCCCATCTAGCCACACTGATCCACAGCAGTTTTTCTACCATGGATGCAGGAATAATGCTGCAGTGTTTCTGAGATAAACCCATGACATTCTAAAAATAACCAAAAAACAAAAAACCAAAACAACCCCCCCCCTCAAAAAGAAACCCCAAACCAAAACCAAAACACCAAAACCAAAACGCCCCCCAAAACCAAATGAACCAAAAAAACCCAACCAACCCCCCCAAAACAAAACAAGTTTTTTGAGTTTCTGAATATCCCTTTGGAAGAAAGACTTTTGACCTTTGAACTAATCAGAATGAATCCGTGTAATAAAATGCAAAGACTTCAATCAATTTAATTTGAGAAAACAGCCAAAACATCTCTTCCTATACATAATTCCACAGATCCTGCAGATTAAATATTTCAAAATCTCTTATTTGGACTGCTAAGCTCCTTTTGCCAGTGACTGAATGCTGCAATTACTGTTGGATGTGTTTTCCTCCCTTTAGTACCTAATTTCAGTTTTATTTCCTCTTTCTACTGCAGAAAGTATTTCTGACTAACCATCCTCTTCAACACCCCTTCATTTTTTGTTATAATCATCCATTTTATAAACACAGAGAATATCTCATCTTCAGCCACATTTTCTAAACGACAGTGGGAATGAAAATGAGGTATTGAATGCTTAGCTACTACCTTTCTCTGCAAGAGTTGTGCAATATTTTATACACATGGCATATGCAGCATCTTGTTTAGTTGTTGTGGATGGAGTGATGCATTCACTCATGAGAGAGAAGCAACAACATATTTGATTGAGAAAAGACAGGGAGTTAACAACATTGTTTAACAATATTTGATGGCAAGGCCACACAAGAATGTGCTGCGTGAAGAACAGGGTCAGACAAAAATGTCAGGAAGACCATGAGGTGCATAAAGAACCCCCTTGCACTGTAAACATCTCAGAGGGGAGTTCCGGTGCAGCTGAATCCAGACAGCCCCAGATTTGGTCAATGGTTTATGTCCAAAGGATTATATACTCACCATCCAGCCTTTATATCACTTAGCTAAGATTTCCGAATTTCAGTGTGTCTATTCCTGATTCATTTACCAAGTATCTGATGTGATAAGGATTTTCTCAAACTTGAATAGTAGAAACCTTAATAGGCACCCCTACTCCAGGGGAGATCCTGGCGTGCAGCCCACTGCTGAGCAGAAGGCCTCAGAGGGCTGTGGGCTGTCCATTCTTTATGGAGTAAGACCATAGAATCAGAATTGCATTCCAAGTACAGATGTTAATTTCTTCCAAATTTGGCTTGAATTGCACTGAGCAGCGCTGTGGTTAGGTGGGTGTATTGCTCAAACTAGCCCTTGGCTATTGAGCTGTTTCCAGTCTCCCCTGAATCTACTTTGAGCTGGTTGCAGCCCTCACAACCAGCACATCCAGTATGACTGCCACTGGTGGTTTCTACTTCAACAGGGGTATGGAAATAAAGGCCAGGCTGGGGTGGGGGGAGCACACTGTTACATCAGTCCAGCTGTAAGAGGCATGTATTCCTTTCCTTGATAAAGTGTTTCCCTCCAAGTTCATTTGGGATGGTACTCTCACTGATGCTGTTGCAGTTCCTGGGGTTAAGCTGGCCCAGTTACCTATTGAGAACCACCCTTCCCATCCGCTCTGTTAAGGAAATATTACCTTCAGCTCACGTGGAGTTTCAACTACTTGTTTAGGAGGTTGTGTTTATCTGCTGGATGTATTTCCCCAGAAGAAAGCTAGGGGCTTTTTAATGCCAAGTCTTGCAGATTTTCATTTGGAGGTGTCAGCTTTTAGTTCTTCTGACCTTTTGCTGTGTTTTGTAAATGCTGTGAAAATACTATTTATAAAGTACAAGATTTTAAAATGCTTTTACAAACAGAAGTTCAGTAAGGTTATGTGTCTTATTGCCACTCACTTATTATTCAAAAATGGATGCAGAAGTTTTGCTTAAACTTGCTAAAATAAAAATGTTACTTTTGAGAAGGAATAAGTTCAGAAAGCTGTTTAAGCCCATGTTCAGCTCTGGCATATGGTTACTATTTGTTGCAAGGGGACTTAATTCACTCTCAATGCATTGTTTTTGAATAGAGACATTTCCTGGAATTGAAGGTGAAGTCCCAGAAAGTTTAGCCTCAGAGATAAATATTTTGGAAGGTTAATAGCCTGTGGAAATAGAAGAGCCCCATGTAATGTTTAGTACTCACTACAGCTGAAAGATGAAATAGAGACTCTCTTCACCCAGCCGCTGAAATGAAGCCACCTGTGGGAAGTAATGTGCCAGCTCTTTAGTGCAACAGTGCAAAACCATTTAAGTGGGAAGTGGAGCGTTATGCTCAATCCAAAGGGAGTGTTTGCCATTGCTATTACTGAACAGCATGACATTTTTCTCGGGGTGGAAGGCACTGTTTGTGTAATGCCATGTTTTAAAAGGATTTGACTTTAGATACACAGGAAATGGGATCCTGCCATTGGTTAATCAATAACTCACTGCCATGGACCAATCTCCCTGCTTAGCACTGGAAGAAACCAGCAGAGGCAAACCCATGAACAAAGTGAATGTTACTTAAGCTGACTGCCTGCTCCAGAAGGGGTACTTTTATTGATAATTGTTTTTTCACTAAACACTTAAAGACAGATTGAAATGTTTGGTACATTCAAACAGCCTTGAGAATTTTGCTATAGATTAATATCACTGTTTAATTAATCATAGATTTCCTTTATTTTCCAGCAGAATTAGTTGTCTCTCCTTAATTTAGGGAATTTCTCTTATAAATTTAAGCTTAACTTTGATCTGAATTTCAACCAAGCCAATTCTATCACTTTAAATCTCATCTTTATCCTTCCATATTAGAAAGGGAGAACTTGGGAGAAGTTTTGCAAGAGATGAAGCCACATAAAAATAAACTGCAGGATTCTAATTCTCTGGGATGATTTGTTCAAGGAAACCGCACACTATTTGGGTCTAATGTATTAACTGTGGTGCTTTCTTCCACTCTGCTTTGCTTTCCTCAAACCCAAGGAATTTAATTTCCCCAAATTCAGCACATCACCCCTGTCTGCCCTCCTGTGCTCAACTGTCAGAAGAAAAAGCATAAACATGGTTTAAAATAGTTAAGATGGAAAATTGTAACAGTATGTGTGAAAAAGTCTCCTTAAATGTTTAGATATACTTTTGCCTGAAGGTGGCAATATTTAATAATGTTCTGAAGAAAGAAGCTTCCCATATAGATACCTTTAATTAACGATTTTATGTTTTTAAGTGAATATTCTTCTCCCCCATTATTTTTTCACAATGTGTTGAGAGAGAAGTATGATGAGGTATCCTATATGTGTTTCAGACAATCTTGAACATACGTTATGCAGAATTATTTGCAATTAATATTAAAGCAAATATATATAAGCCATAATTTTAAGAATAAAAAATATAAACCTTATATAAGAAGCCAACCCTTCCCTGCCCTCAATTTAAAAGCAATTTTAAAAGAGATAGACTACATGTTCCTTTTCACAGTATTACTACCAATGTACTCTTAACTCCAAACCCAGACTGGGGCGGATTCTTTCAAACCAGACCTTGTCTTTATGCTAAGTTATTTTACCTGCACTCAGTACATGCTGTGATTTAGAATGTGATGCATCAGCCAGGCAAGAAGAGGCAGCGTTCTGGGTGTTGTGCTGTGTGATGGCAGGACTGGGGTGCCCTGCAGACCAAGGGCAAAGTGCTGTGTGCACTCAGCATGGGCTAATAATCAATAAAGAAGCTTGGCCCAAAGCGTTTTCTGCAGAACAGAAGAAATAAGGATTTAAAATATAATTCCTCCTTTTTTTTTAAAGTTTTTATAGTTTTTTTTCTAAAAAAAAATTAAAAACCAAACCTAATTCTACAGATATCTATCTTTGGATTACTAAGAAGACATACTTCTATAAATTTCTTAATCCTTCTGTCCTAATTCATCTTTCACAGGGCTCTGTAATTTTTCCTTGGATTTCTGCAAAAATTCAGTGTTTTCTGCAATCCCATTGATTACTGTCTTTGTGGCTACATGCAGTAAGATATTATACACGGAATTGAAATGTTTTACACAGTCCTGGCTGCTAAGGCTACATCTGCACTGCTCTGAGCATTCTCTACTAGGAAATCATGTTAGATTTAAAGAAAAAAGAACACTTAACTAGGGCAGGCAGCAAACAAAAAAAATTCCTCAAAGTTCAGAAGACAGCAGCTATTGTATTAAGAGTAGTTTGGCAAGAAAACCAACTGCTGAATTTGCTCTGTCTAAAGAAAAGATGAAATGATAACAGGCTGTGAGTACTTAAGAAGAATTAACAACAAGAAGGTGGAGGGTGGTGTGGGAGGACTGTTGGCAGCATGGGGAAAGCAGGTAGACGTGTAGTAATAGCTCAGAATTACTGAAGGGGAAAATGTAGATTAAATAGGACTAAATGAGAGACGAGGGAGGTAATCTGGCAGAGAGGTCACTGATTTCAAGGCAAACATTCATCCCTGAGGATCACGTCAACCTACATCGTTTGCAGAGGCTGGAGCTGGTGACCCCAGAGGTCTTTTCTACTCTAATATTTATGGGTCAGATCACTCCTCTCTTTGGCAATAACTGAATTCAGGAGGAGTGTTTTGTGTGGAGAGCCCTGCTTCCTGAGGGACTGCCCTGTGCAGAGGAAGCCGGGAGCCTGGCTGTGTACACCCTGCTGGTTCTTACACCTAGGTAACAGCCTGGAGCTTTACCCAGGTCTCCGACTTGAACGAGGAAAAGAATCTCTTGCTAACAATGGCTCCAGTTTGCTCTGGAGATGGGCTGATATAAATAAAGCATAAACAAGAACTGGAGAGCAGTTGGAGTACCATTAGTTGGAGTACCATTATTTTGACTAGAAAAAATGCCATTGATGAATTGATGGCTTAAAACCCAAGTAGTTCACGTAATTTCTGACAGAAGGGTGGTTTTGCCTCCATGTCCATCCCTAAGCAAAAGTGAACAGTAGATTGTTATCCTTCCAAACCAGAAACAAAGGCCATTTAGGAGGGAAGGAGATGAAAATAAGTCTGTAGCCATTTCCTGCCTGTTCTTCCCTCCCACCCACTGCCTCACAGAAGGTGTAAACTGGCAGATTCTCTGATACCGTACTGCTCTGGAAAAGATACAAACTAGCTCCCTCAGGGCATGAAATGGGATCCTATCACATGAGACCACAGTCACAATCTTGCTCTTAAAGATTAGCCATATTTCTTACTGGTTTTCAAAAGTTTTTTGGGGGAATGTCTCAATTCCTTTTTTAATGCATCCACTCTGTGACATTCAATGCACTTAGTCATTAAAGCAGGCTCACTACCTTTGGCATTTCTATTAAAACTGCATGTTCAGGAAAAGAACAGTGTCTGAATGAATCACTGACAAGAAAGTACAAGTATTGCAGAGGGGAAAAAGGGTGATTATCTCCAGGTATATCCTGTTGGAAATTGAATAGACTCAATGAAGAATTGACAAAGTTGTAATAGGAACCACAGTATCACAAGGTAACAAGGCAGAAAAGCACAATCTTAAGCCTGTGCATTCAGACTCCATGGTCACAAAAGAAATCATAACACAAATGGCAGAAAGACTTCCTGTATACTCCGACACCAGATCATTCACTAAAGCAAACATGACACAATACATTCATGAGCAACCGTGTGAGCAGATTAGTCATTTGACACAGCCGGCACTAGAAAAGATTTTCAGACTGCAGCTGCAGGGACAAATTAAGTGCATTCATGAACAGGATGGTCTCAGGATAAGAATCTCATAATAACACAAGAGAAAATGAATTAAAATGAAATATAAATAGAGGAGTGAAAATAACATATAATAGATAAACAAAGAAAAAACAATTTGCCATCCAGAAAGTTTTGCTGAAAATAGAAGAGTCTTTATCAGTGTCCAAAGCAAAGACTTTTGGCCCTTCTTAGATCTGGTGGGATTTCACTCTGCAAGCCTAGATCTGATGAACAAAGCAGCCATGTCCAAGCCTCAGAGACACAGCGCTCACGCTTGGCACAGGGAAGCGCAGAGGCAAAGGTGGTGCTGAGCTTCCTAATCCCAGAGCTGGCACTTGAACGATCAGTCCCAGGCACAGCACTGTGCAGGCACAGGGCTTGTATCCCAACATCAGTGCCCATCCTCAGGGAATCACTGAGCACCACTAGCTCCAGCACCT